>NC_079153.1:121180439-121482172 GCF_947563725.1 Argiope bruennichi
ATTTTATGAGTTGCAAGGAGTGATAACACCTTTGTTAGAGAGTATTTGAGGAATGTTCGGAATGACCACCCCATTTATTTTAACCCTAAAGATCTGATTGTCCGTTATTTTTACAAGCTTCTAGTTCATTGTCCTGTATTGTTTCCGATTTCACAAACTTCTACAAGATATTTGTTTTTGGATCCTACTTCTGTTATTCTATTTACTTTTGGGATTAATCAGTTGTATATTTTTTTCTGGTATTTTATTTTCCCGAATTTGTAGTATAGAGAAAGTGTTGTAATCGTCAAAAAATTCGGATTCGAGATTTTGACGAATCTCCTCGTTTTAGAACTCTTTGAGTTCGAAAAACACATTTTTGAAAAATGCCCGCTTCTCAGTCTGTGACAAAGATAGATTTGAGCTAGATGGTTGAAATTTGGTATGCAATCTTTACACCAAATTTACAGATTTCTGTCAAATTTTGAGTAAAATTTGTTTAGCGGAAGTTCGTGTATCCGGCTATTCGAATATAGGTTAACACGATAATTACAACACGAAGAGAGCTAGATATATAAAATTCAATACACAGTTTTAATATCGTGTAGACAGACACCAGCCAAATTTTGAGCCAAATGCAACTACAAATTGACTATCTGTTGATCTGTACTTTCAGAAACATGTTAACGCAATAATTCAAAAACGCAATGACTTAAATATATGATATTTGGTATGGAATTTTGTAACTGTAAATGCAATTCTGTGCCAAATTTTTGTTTGATATCGATTGAGAAAAACGCGTCTGAAGCACACAATTGATTTTCGCATACTATTAACTGCATGCCGGAGATTAATCGCCAAATAACTCTCCAAGAATGACACGATAGATTCAGTAAAAATGCTAATTCACGCCGAAACTTAATATTTCGCGACTGTTGTGCGCCAAAGCATGTAAGACGTTCTCTAGCATTACAAGTTTATTAAAGACAATGCGAGAAAGTTTTTGGAAGACCACTTCCGCTGGATTTTTTTAATTTTTTTTTTTCATTATATTTCCCCAGTTTGGTTTATTTGTTTTGCTATTCCTTGTTTTTGTGAAAACCGTTTTTTTTCCCTCTTTCTGAAAGCGCGCGCTTTCTTTTTTCCCTTTGGAATTCCTCCAGAACTAGAGAAAAAAATATATATTTATGAATCATAACTCTTTCACTTTGGACAGGTTGGGGCTGTTAAAAAAGCTAAAAATAATTCTCGAAATCTTTCATTAATTTGAACTTCTTTTCCAGTTTCTTGATTATTTGTGCAGACGCTTATGAGTTAGTTGCCTTTAAACACAACTTTTGAAACGAAAGCTATCTTTTTAGTCAGTATCTCGTTTTTTAATTGTTAAAGTGATTTTACCTGTTTGCAAAAACTCTTCAGATGAACTCATAGCTATTGTTAAGCCATGAGTTTTTAAAAATCTTTAATATTTTATAAATTTCTTGGATTAACTTCTGTAGTCATACTGCTGGTTAATTTTTCCTTTAGTCTCTCTATATATGTAATGATAATTTTAAATCTGATTTAAATCTTAATTAATTTTCTTTTATCTTAAATTAATCCATGTTAACTTCATTTTAAAATGATGACTTTTTCCCTGATCCAGTTCCCACTTTTTTGTTTAATTATTTCAAACACGCTCTCTCTGTTGCATTTTCTCACGCTCCAAGTGAAGGGATAAAAATTCTTAACATCCACGCATACCTTTCAAAGATACCTAAGATTCCCTTGCCTAAGTCGGCACGTGGCGAAAAAATCCCTATCAGAATCTCAAAATAAAATCCCTGATGGGACAACATTCTGTCCCTTATGCTCTAGCACCGCGACATAGTTTCATCGCTTCTTCCCTGTGCCTAATGTTTCCTGTGTAAAAATAAATCGAAATTTTCAATTCTAATTAATTTCCTACTTTTTAGTTTACTTTAGCCCATATTAAATTCATTCTAAAATGTTTTCTTATTTCCTGATCCAATTACACCTTTTTTATTTGACTATTTCAACACAAGTTCTAAAATTGCTGAAGTCGACAAATTCCCACACTCCGAGTGAAGAGATAAAAAATTGTCAACTGAAGCGCATTCTTTTTAAAAGATCCCTATAATTCCTTTATTTAAATCGACACGTCTAAAGAAATCCCTATCAGATGCTCATGGTATATAATCACGGGGATAAATATTTCATTAGCTTTTCTTTTTTCGCTCTCTTCTGATTTTGTGCCATGCTCTGAACGGACGTATTCTGTCCGCGGTTATATATATATATATATATATATATATATATATATATATATATTCTCTCTTTTTAGAATAATGTTATATCTAACTTGCTTATTTGCTATTTAACAGGTATTTCCTTTTGAAGATTTGAACTTAAAGTATACTTCTTATAGAACTTCCTAAATAGATTTTATTATTAGTTGCAAGAAAAAATAATAGGTTGTGTGTGCTTTTGCAACACTATATTGTGCATACACTACACTATTAATTTTAGTTAATTTAATTCCCATTTTGAAGTAATATGAGGCCTTTATTGAGGCATATCTTGTCACTTTCCATCGTACTGAGATGCTGAGAGCAGCATTTGAGATGGCCTCTCCTTTCAAAACGTCCACGCCACACAGATAGGAAGAAACGCTCGACGTTCGATTTAACGCGCGTAAGGTCTATGTACATAAATCACACTTCTGTGATGGAATTAGAATAAGATTATTGAACTTTTTTGATTCTCAGTGGCATAGCCAGATTAAAGGTTGCCTGAAGCTTAATATTTATTTTTCTCCTTCCTTTCATTCTTAGTTACTTACTTCTGTCATTAAAAAAAGTATAATTTGCAAAGATATTTTCTCCTCGATTTCACAAAATTGATGGATATATAATTCCCCTTGTCCAGTTCTTGCTAGCCACTGCTGTGTTAAATACCTCATGAGCATGCTATCATACTTCGGGAAAATTATGGCACATCATCATGCCATCGCACTTTGTGAAAATCACTTCCATCTTGAAAATCACTGCAAATCACCATACCATTGAACTTTATGGAAATCACGGAAAATCACCATGACATTGTACTTTGTGAAAATCACTTACATTGCGAAAGTCACGGCAAATCACAATGTCATTGTACTTTGTGAAAATAACGGCAAATCACCGTGCCATTGTACTTCGTGAAAATCACTTCAATTGTAAAAATCATGTCAAATCCCAATGCCATTGTACTTCATGAAACTCATGGCAAATCACCATGCCATTGTACTTCATGAAAATCACGGTGAATCAGCATGCTATTGTACTTCGTAAAAATACTTACATTGTGAAAATCACGGCAAATCACCAACCATGTCATTGTACTTTGTGAAAATCACGGCAAATCACCGTGCCATTGTACTTCGTGAAAATCACTTCCATTGGGAAAATAACGGCAAATCACAATGCCATTGTGCTTCATGAAACTCACGGCAAATCACCAAGCCATTGTACTTCATGAAAATCACGGCAAATCACCATACCATTGTATTTTGTGAAAATCACGGCAAATCACAGTGCTATTGTACTTCGTGAAAATCACTTCCATTGTGAAAATAACGGCAAATCACAATGCCATTGTGCTTCATGAAACTCACGGCAAATCACCAAGCCATTGTACTTCATGAAAATCACGGCAAATCACAATACCATTGTATTTTGTGAAAATCACGGCAAATCACAGTGCTATTGTACTTCGTGAAAATCACAGTAATTCACCATGCCATTGTATTTCATGAAAATCGCTTTCATTATGAAAATCACGACAAATCACAATGCCATTGTACTTCGTGAAATTCACCTCCATTGTGAAAAATCGCGGCAAATCACCATACCATTGTATTTTGTGAAAATCACGGCAAATCACAGTGCTATTGTACTTCGTGAAAATCACAGTAATTCACCATGCCATTGTATTTCATGAAAATCGCTTTCATTATGAAAATCACGACAAATCACAATGCCATTGTACTTCGTGAAATTCACCTCCATTGTGAAAAATCGCGGCAAATCACCATACCATTGTATTTTGTGAAAATCACGGCAAATCACAGTGCTATTGTACTTTGTGAAAATCACAGTAATTCACCATGCCATTGTATTTCATGAAAATCGCTTTCATTATGAAAATCACGACAAATCACAATGCCATTGTACTTCGTGAAATTCACCTCCATTGTGAAAAATCGCGGCAAATCACCATACCATTGTATTTTGTGAAAATCACGGCAAATCACAGTGCTATTGTACTTCGTGAAAATCACAGTAATTCACCATGCCATTGTATTTCATGAAAATCGCTTTCATTATGAAAATCACGACAAATCACAATGCCATTGTACTTCGTGAAATTCACCTCCATTGTGAAAAATCGCGGCAAATCACCATACCACCTACGTCCTGAAAATCGCGGTAAAAATTGTTCGCATGAAAATTTTTCGCACCATTGTTTGTTTTTTATAAGAATTAATATTCGATTATGTATAAAGTTTATGTGATCTAAATTTATAAGCGAAATTGAGGCTGAAAATAATAATTAGATTTTACGTCGAATCCGTTGTGCCTGCACGTAACAGAGAATGAAACTGAATAGTTTCTATAATCTACAAATCAAATAGTTCTTGATATCTCCGTAACCGCCAGCTTCTCTCAAAGAATTGTATTGTAATTCAGATTTCATAAATCTGGACATCTGAGACATCTGAATGTCAACTGGATTTCTTGTTATGAACTTACATATTTAAAGGATTTGACGCATGCGTAGTGAAATCGAGATATAAATAGACCATTATAATAAAATTCTACTCATAAATATTTACTTCGCGACAGAAATTTATGAGGAGAATTTTTCAAAGCAGGTGTTGCAGCTAAATTTATTTCAAATAAATATTTTTGAAACAGGTGGTTGCAGTTAACGATTGATTGTAAGTGGTTAAAGGTGATTTTAGTTGTTTCGTCGTCATAAATTTATGAGGAGAATTTTTGAAAACAGGTGGTGGTGGTTAAATTCAATTTAAATTGTACTAATAGAGGGATTCAATTTGGAATTTGAATCTCTCTATTAGTACATTAAATCATTTTATTAAAAAAACTGAACGAGACAATTTTGATAATAAATCTAAATAATTATGTTGTTTTCAATCATTATTAATAGCATCATTGAAAGCAATAATGAAGAATTCACCTATCTAGACTACTCTAAATAAATAATAATAAAATTTTAAATTTAGCAAATTGAATATTTAGAAATATCGGTTTTATTGAAGACTTACAGAAATTTCGGATAAATTTCCGCGGTATTTTTTTTAAAAAAAGTTCTGGAATTAAATTGCTATTTTAATTCAATATTTCTTTTTCGTGTTTTCTAATCTATTTTCTTTATTTAATTGTCGGATTTATAATTCTTTCCCTGTTTTAGTTACTTATATATAATTAGTATGTATTGATTTTTAATAATTTTAAAATCATTTTCAGACTGCTGAATTTATATCAAAACGCATAATAATGTATTCGTGATAATAAATAAATAAAGTCAGTTTTCAAAACGCTTTGCGAATAACAATAAATTCTTGTTTCTTCTACATATTAGTATTCAACCACAACTCGCTCTTATTAAATCCCGAATTACTTTCACTCTCGTTCAAATTCTTTGAAAGCAAAACAAAATACGATCTTTTATTTGACATTTGAATTTATATTAACATTCCTTGGCTTTAATTCAGAATTCAAAATATCATTCCAAGATTCTGGTCTAGACATTGAAAGAGATTTCAGAAGCTGAGTTGAATATTTTTAGCCGCAAAATAAAGTTTTTCATAGTTCATGCTAATGCGTAATAATTTCGTTTGAAATGATGTGTCTGGTAAACTATATTGTTTTACTACACTTTTATGTGTCGAGCTACAGTTTAATAAATGTAAAAATTTTAGAAATAATAATGCCCCAATATAGAAGGCATTGTTTTCCAAAACAAAGTTTGGGAAAAATAGGAAGTGGGAATGAATTTGCAATTATAAAATGCTCGGGTTCTGTCGGAAAATTCTCACTGCATTGTTGAACTTCCAGAGCTAGTGAGTGCCACCATTCAGACTTTTCCGTTTTGAGGGTTTAATTTATCGCTTTTCTCTTTCTAAAGAATTTCAGCCTCATAAATATGTAGATTCCAGTTCTCACAAAGAATTCTTTGCGAATAAGTTTTGCGTTTTGAAAACAAAGTACCGATGTTCGTTAAAGTAAACAATTTTCATGTCAAAACATCTACTTGTGCCCTGCTCTGAATTTGTTATATTAGAATATTATCATCATGCCACAGCGGCTGTTAGAAAATATATTAATTTTAACTTTTGCAAAGTGTAATTTCAATTTCTTTTTACTTTTTGGTATGTCTTGTATTTTCACTTTGTTTTTGCTTTTTGTTTTACAATTTTTTTTTTTGTATTTTAATTCTTATTTAAAGTAAATGAAATGGTATATTCACGAGCCCTTTACCGGTGTAACGCCATTGTTAGCTCACACTCTATACACTACAATCTTGCCAATCTTACTTTTTCGTATAAGAAATACACAAAAGCAAAATATATTACTGGTCGAGAAATTCGAACTCGTGATTTTGTCTTGTATCCTTTTTTCATGACTCTTCCCTAAATTCGAAAAAGGCGTTTTTCGAATTACATTTGTCAATTTCTACATCTGCGAACACGCTAATTGAGAAAGTTTGGAGCTAGATAAATAAAATTTGGAATTTTGATATAAATTGGAGTTTCCTTAAATAAATATATGCTGTGACATTTTTCTTTTTCTTTTATGATTTTTTTCTCCTCTTGTAACTGAATTTTGTTATTGAAGTATACACATTAGCTTTAAGTTTCTTTCATGGATTCGTTAAAATATGTCACTCCTATTTCGTATTCTTAACCATTATCTTAACGCAGCTCTCATATAATGGTAACTGTATATTTGCATGAATATATTAGGTTTATGAGATTATTAATTTGTATTGTATTTTTCTGCTTGTTGTATTTTCTCCGAGATATTTTAAATACCATTTCAGCTCTGTATTGTTAACAAAATTGGAAGCTGCAAAATTTCTTTTAGGCAAACAAACAAAAAATGTTTATCGTTTAATAGCGAAATTCTGGTATCGACAAAATCAGGGGGATTTCATTCCATAAAGCTATTTTTTGCATGGAATATGGCGAGAAATATATTTTAATAAGAGAGAGTTAAAAATAGTTTCCCAATAAAAAAGGAATGGAAAAAAGCGCCAAGTTTTAAAGATTAAGCGAATTTGGAAGCATTGGATTTTAAAACTTCTGGTTGCCTCAACAGATGGCGCTGTTGATTGAAGGCAAAAAAAAAAAATATTGGAAGTAGAAAATTGTCTCAAAGAGGTTTGAAACATGAAATTTCATCAAAATTTCTAGTTCTAATTTTTTATCAATTATAAAACTTTCCCTTTGTATAATTTGTATACAAAAAAAAGCTTTAATGATGGTGTTTTCTTGATGATTATTAAAATGATGTTTTTACTTATGAAAAATTTGTATTTCTAAAAGCAAGTGCCATTTTAAGACAATACTTACAATTTTGAATTTTATCTAAATTTGAAGCTGAAACTTTACTTTTTAAAAAGTTATCAGAAGTTACGGAATATTTTTTCTTCGTTCAACTTTTGAAATTCTATAGGTAACAACAAAGAACATTGTTTCCGAATTAGGTTATAGACAAGTATTATTAATTTTTTTTCTTTGATGAAATTATTCTTATCCATAGGTAAGACTTTTAAGAGCATGGTTCGTCAAATTTTCGTTATTCGTATCTTGAATTTTAGAATGAATTAATTGCCATTTTAATTTAGGAAATAAATTTAATCATACAAGCTTATTTTAAAAATGTTTAACTTAGTTGAATGATCGCTAATAGGAATGACTTTTATGAATAATAATAATTATAACATTTTATTGTCAAATAAATGATATCCAAATTATGATACATTTTCTTCATGTAAAATTATGAATGTAATCAAATTATATTTCCTTTTTTATTCTCTTCAGTTCCAAAACCTGTTTTTATTAATACATTTCGTTCATTTCTAGAGGTAATTAGATCTAAATTCATTAAAAAGTAAACGGAAATATCTAACAAAAACATTGCAAATTTTTTTGTTTTTGTTTTTCAAGAAATTTAGTGCTTTTTACAGGATATATGGGGACCTACGTTACATCAAATAACTAATTGAAATTAATGTTATGTATTAATTTTCATTTCAAAATCCAGAAGAATTCCGATTAAACTGAATACAATTTTAAAAATGTTGTTAATGTAATAATGTCTCCCTCAGGTGACGCCAAGATTGAGGAAATTTGTGCCAGTTTTAGATATTCTGGAGGAATAAAATGTCGCCGACAGAGAATGATATGAAAACTAAGGGGCTGAAAATGATCAAAAACTCTGAGTAAAAGGGCGTGTTTCTTTTAATTTAATAGGTAGGCAGATTAAAGGAATAAGTGAGAAAATTCATGGCTTGTATATAGATATATTTCTCACAAAAACCAAAAGAATTGAACATTCCGACAAGAACCCAAACTTGGATTGATACCCTTTTTATCCTGCAGACATGGTCCTTGTCCTTAAAAAAATATCCTGACAGTAGTCAAGGTTTTTAGAGTTAGAAGATGTTTAACAATCCACCATCGCTGTCAAGGAAATTTGACTCTTACCATCTTCTTAGAATTTATTCTCAAATATTTCATGAACACCCCAGAACATCAACTAAGATGGATGGATCTGTTTTCTTACGATTTTCAGTTAAAATTACTGTATAACTTTCATGTTTGGGAGCAATATTGTATAGTAGATGATTGAGTGTATAAAGTTCTGAAGTGTAACGCACTGAAAGTTTTAGGATTGCACTTGGATTGTGTCGAAAACTAAGACAATAGTTTTGAGTGCACACGTACTGAATTTAATTCCGTGACTTGCTTGAAATGTTGCCAGGGTAGAGTTGTAAAGGTTTATTCGTTTCTGGACGGTGACAGACTCGATCATTGCCTTTGTGCATTAAGCGCTATGAACTTCTTACAATTCCTTTCACATTCAGCACTCTAAACTTTTGCTTCTATTCTACTTTGAGTTTGTATCTCTTTAGGGAATTCTTGTATTTTGTCACAAAGTTGAACTCGATTGTTACTTTGAAAAACGTGTGATCATGAATATGTACTCATGAAATTTTCAAATAAATTTCGATGCTATTTTTTTTTAGAGTCCTGTACATAAGAGTTTTTCCCTTTCGTAGTTTAGTAAAGAAAATCTAGTATGAGTTTTGGAAGCATTTTTTTTTCTCCTAACAAAACCCAAAATTGGGCATTGGACTACAAAATTATATATTCAGATTTCCTTTATTTAAGTTGTTGTATTTTTGAGTTATCCTATTTACATGCAGGCGAAGGTACAGACAGATAGACGATCAACTCTTTGATAAATTTCATTCTAAATTTAAGAAGAATCTACACTTTAAATGCTAAAACTGTGTACCATTTTTTTTTTATCTACGTCATTGCATTTTATGTTATCGCATTTATGTTATCGCGTAAAAATAAAAATCGACAGAGAATCAACCTCTTGATAAATTTGGTTCAAAGTCTTATAGATATATATATTATCCCTCCCGGGGGGACACCTCAAAATGAGGATGAGATGCTTCCGGCATGGTGGTTGGATCTCTCCACCTTGGATGGTACATAAATAGGTGGGAGTCTGGCTCCTCCCATCGATGACGAGACGTACTTCCTTCAGGACGGGTTGTACCGTGGCCGGTGATGGCTCTTAGGACTCAACCACAGTTCTCGCCAAAGTTGCTGTTGCGGCGGTCCGGTCATTCAATATTTATTATCGTGTCCCTTCGGACGGGTCGGAGAGTCAGTGATATTACCTACATATATACGTTTTAGATTATAAAATTTATGTAGCAGTTTTTAACCACTTAACTTTTATGCTGTAGTTTATTGTGCTCACTTGTACTGGAACAATCAGATATATGGCGTTTTCTTTTGGAATTGAAATTCCTGTGAATGGATTACGTTCATAGTTTTGTAGAAACCTGCAAATTTAATACAAAAATCCACATATCGAATTTCATCCGTATAGATCAAAACATTTTTTAATTTTCGTGTTCACAGACAGACATAATTCCAAAAATGTGTTTTCTGAAACGGGGAGTTTTGTAAGATGAAGATTCGTCAAAATTTCTTGTTCTGTCTATATATTTTTTGATACATACCTTTCTGTTTGTTTATAAGAAAGCGAATAAATAAATATAGGACTGTATACTTTTATGTGTGATGTGAAAGACGCTCTTAACGTGCGTGCTGGCACGTGTCGTGGCACAGTCACTCCATTCGCATGATGTAGTCAAAGAATTTCGCCCGAGATTTCCTCTTTGAAATTGGTAAAAGGAAACCGAAACAAAGGAAAGGTAAGGAAAAGTATTCGAAATGTGAGCAGCACTCGCACCCTTCTGATTGGAGAGACCGCACATAATTATGGGTAACCTCGAAAGCCAGTGCGCATCTAATAAACTGATTTCCTCGCATTGTATGCCTTCTGCACTTCTCTGAGGAAAAACTTCTCTTTTTCAATGGCGGTTCGATTTTGTTCTTAAGAATGAAATACGCATTGAATATTTCTGAGATATGTGTAAATGAAAAACTGAACTATTAAAAAAATGCGGTTTTTGTTTATACTTAAGGAAGAAACTTTTCCTAAAGATAAGGTAAGATTTTGCTATTATCAGTATTAAAAAAAGAATCAAAGGTATTATGCAATGAAGATATCTGGATCTTGATTTTACAAAGGAATAGTTTTGACGTTTGTTCAAAGTTTGCTGCAAATTCTGATTTGATTTTGTTTTTACATCTGAAGTTAAAGAATCATTTTTTGGAGAGAAGAAAAAGTATAATTTTGGACACAAATAGTTGGAAAAAGAGACATGCAAAATGATATTCGATTTACTTTTTCATACTTCGAAGCACAAAATACTCATGTGTGGCACTTGGAAAATAAATCTCTGAGCACTTGTGGCGTTCAAGCCCAAATTTTATGCATGAGGGGGATTGTTTAGAGAAAATACGAAAAATTTTCTGAATGCCAACCCCTTTTGTTTTTAGATTTGCCAGTTTTTTTTTTTTTTTTTTTTTTTTTTTTTTTTTACATGCCTCTAATCCATTGTCTTGTATTGTTGTTGATTTCATCAATTCCTGCGCGATATTTTTTGGTTCCTCTAGAAATATTTTTCTGATGAAAGATCTGTTTCAATGTAAAAAAATTAATTTCTTTAAAAAATTTATTTTTAATTATTTTCTTCTTTTAATTAACATTATTCATGAAATCAATTTATATTCTTTTTTGAATTTAAGAGAATTTGTTTCGTTGTAAGAAAGACAAAATTTGACTATCCCTGAATCGTTATCAACATATATAAACACTGTTGGTGCTTGGAAACGATCCAAAGTAAATCTTCAAAATATAGATTCAGCCTACTCTTTTCCAGAGTCTTTCTTAATTGTTTACAGTGAAGTCGAAAGTTTCTTCTGTGCACATTTTTATAAAACCTGGAGATGCCCCGATTTTTTTTCCCATGACAGAAAAGAAAACAAACATCAGATTTAGTTTTTTTTTTTTTTTTTTTAGAAACCTGACAGGATTATTTTCTTATTTGTTTGATAAATTATGGATTAATTCATTCTATTTAACGCAATTTCTATTCTAAAAAGCGTTTATATGTTTCATTCCTTTTTTACTTTTTCGTTTATGAAATAATCAAAGAAAAAGTATTTAAATCATCAACAAATTTGAACTCCAGATTATGGTCTCCACATTCCACATTTTAGACCTTCCACAGTCCTCCCCCCAAACACACACACACACACACACACACACACACACACACACACACACACACACACACACACACACACACACACACACACACACACACACACACACACACAATTTTGGAATTATGCCTCAGTTTGCGAACATGCTTCAACTGAAACGGATTGAATTTCGAATGTGGCCTTTACACCATATTTTTAGATTTCTTTGAGATTTTGGATGGAATCCATTCACGGAAAATTTGTCTGTTCGAATGTAGGTGAACTTGGTAAATACATAATGCAAAGTATCAAATAGATTGAATTTAATACAGAATTTTATCATCTAAAGTGTGGATCCATGTAAACTTTTGAACAAAATCTATAAAATTGTGGATATTTTATCAGTGTTTATTAGGGTTTTTTTAAAATTAATTATTTGGTCTAAAACTGCATTTTAAAATGCAAATGTAACGGATTTTTTTTCCCTCTTTGTAGAATTGTAATTTTTTTCATTAATTTTATTTACACTATTAATATGGATTTAAATTAGGATTTTAAAGTTCATTTTTCGTTAAACTTTTAAAAACCAGTTTCACTTCTATTCTTAAATAAAAATTGGTGTTTGAGAAAGATTGCTTTTTGGATTTATTTGAAAAATTGCTCTCTAAATGAAGAATTTCACTGTATATTTCGCTTTTGCACCTTACCTTGAATATTATTTTTTTTATTTTAGGAATAATAATATGAAAAAAATAGCAAAATTGTTTATATTTTTTTGTTGTTTAAAACATTTAGTGATGGAAACATTTTCGTGTAAAATAATAAAAATTGTTGATAGATTTTGAATTAAATATTAAAGCCACCTTGTTACCTACTTATGATATATAACAGCTAGTATGTTGTTTAAATTGTATGTTTTTACAGTCTTGAAATGTGTTAGTTCCATCGAGAGAAGTGTGATATTATCTTCGTTTAATATGAACATAAAACAAATCATGTTAAGGAAACATGGCGAATATCCTTTTAGACGCTATTTTAGAGATCTTGAATCAAAGGCTTTTTATAGATAATTATTAAAAAAATTGTTCCTCCTTGTTTTTATTCTGCGTTTATCTGTTTTTATGCTGCTTTGTCTATATTAATGTTTTTTTACAGTATTATGTTTTTTTTTTTAAAAATTAGTAATGAAAATATTGAAATTAGGGGAGAAAAATTCCTGAACAATATTTATTTGTTAAAAGGAAATTCAAATTTCATACGTCGCATTTATTTATCGTTATTTAACGAAGTTTATATTATATAAAATTTTATACTAGTGACTTCATAGTAATACGTGGCATTTTTTTTTAAAAATAGAATTGTTCTTATTAACAGAGCTAAATAATTAATATAGCAGAGCTAAATAATTTATAAAAGAAATCGTATTCTTTTTAAATGTATAAGAATTTTTGCTTCGACATATTTTATTTCAGTAAGAACGAGCTAGCAACAGCAACATAAAAAAGGCATATTGTTCTAATAAGTCGTTAAAGATTCCATTTTTGTCTCATTTTCTCTCAAGTGTATTTTTATATAATGCTTAACCTTATATTTTTGCTTACAGTAAACTTCATCTTATGTAATTGGAAGCATTAAAGAGAATCATAAAATGGCTTGCTACTGTAAAGTTTAATTGAATGTCAATATTTTTTACTGGATCGTAAAAATTTTATTGTATGATACTAAATTTGTAGTAAAATATGAAACATAATTTCTCTTTAGTTTATTTTGGGTTGCAGCATATTTAAGAAAAATGTTTCAAATGACATTAGAAATGGATTTTAAACAATATTTCTGCAAATAATAAGAAATGGATTTTAACCAATATCTCTACAAATAATAAAGAAGTATATGTATTTTCTCTGTGTGTGCATTTGTTGACTCATTTTACCAGATTGTTTGATCTAGAACTTCCATATTATTTTCAAATATACATTAGAGAATGATAATGTTCAATTTGAGAACAGTTTTTCAAAACTTTAATTAATTAAAAATTAAGCTAGATTTTGAATTTCCATTCGATAAATTTTGGGAAACATCATTTCTCATATGTATTTTTCGCACCATTTTAAAATTTTGAAGAATTACCTTTTTATTAATACCAATGATTGTACAAAATTGTTTTCATGAAGAATTATCTTTTTATTAATTACAATAATTATGCAGAATTGTTTTCATGAGTTTCAACGACTTTATAAAAACAATTTTCTGCTTATTTTTTAACATTATTATTATTATTTTTTTGAAATGCAATTCAAACCCTTCTCATTGTTTCATTAAAGATTTAATCGCATGATTTTCTTCTGTTGTTGAAAGCTTAGGAAGAAACTGTTTATTATCTTCTCAATTCACGTGAGAAATAAGAAAATAAAATTTACAACACGCGAAATGCAGCATGCATTTCGAAGATAGATAACCCGGACAAATTTTGTTTTCAATGACGTTATGAGTCCATTAGGATGACTCACAAATATATCAAATATAATAATACAATACAAACATGTTAACTTCAATAAACACTGCGTAGTATTAAAAGGATAAGGATTAAATTTTAGACATTATTATTGATCTGTTAAACCAGTAAAAAAGAATAATTTCCGTAATTTCCATTCAACTTTCTTTTTATCTTTAGATATCTTTAACACTTTCAACGCTACCGACGAGATATCTCGTCTTTCATATACTTCCAATTACAGGTTTCTGTGGGCTAAAATTTGTCTCTTATGCCAGTTTAGATAGGTTGAACTTTCTAATACATATCTGAAGAATGCTTTTACCGTTTTCATCACAAATTTAAGTCCACAGAAACCTTTAATTGGAAATATCTGAAAGACGAGATATTTCGTCGTTAGCGTTGAAAGTGTTAAGCGTCAGTATTTATTTATATTTTTGGTTGATATTTCAGGGAGGGAATTGACACCAGTTAGAAATGCTTTAAAGCTAGAAAGGAATAAAATATTATAATAATAGAATTGTTCTTAATGTATCATATTAGAAAACACCTCTCTTTCTTCAGATTTGGTGTTGTCTGCCATAACTAATTCGTTCTATATGGTTCAAGTTTTATCGAAACGTTGCCAATTTCTAATATGGTTAGTACTATATTTCTATCCAGACGGAATTAAAGTGTAGAAATAACTGTAAACTGTTTAAAAAATTTTTAAGGGAGCAGTTATGTGCTTTTATTGTTGATTTGCGTTTGACTATAAGTTTAAATAAAAAAGAAAATTTCTTAAAATTTGCTGTTCATTATTTTTATTTATACTGTTTTGAATTTACTTATTTGTTTACTTATTATGTAATAATAATAATTTATTTATTTGTTTTACACGCTGCCATTATATTACTTATATTCATAACTCTGAATTGCAATCTTTTATTAAAAAATACTGGATGAGAAATAGTTCTGAAAGTTGTGTTTTTTATTAGTTTCATTCTATTTTTACGCTATACCATATTTTTTTGCTAATGTTTATTCACAATACATGTCTTTCTATTGTAATCTGTCGTAAATGGGCTTCGTTTGTGTCAAATTTTCCAAAAAGAACTATGTGAAAATATGGAAAAGAATACTTTACTCTTAAGAATTCTGTTCTTTTCTTTAACTTTGTTCTGATTATTAGGATTTTTAAAAAATGTTTTTGTATTCGAGAAAAAAAATTATTCTTAAATTATTGCCATTTTTACTATCTATATATCATAAAAACTTTGCTCCATTTTTTTTCTCAATAACTGACTTTAAAATCCTTTCTGATATTTTTTACAAAAAATGTTGCCCCCTCCCCCCAGTTTTTTTGGAAACTATATTCTTGCTATTGTGTCTAAGGGTGGGAATTCATTATCTTTCTGAGTTCCTGCCTTTATTTACGATATACTCTTATCTGTTTATCAGAAGTACCTGTCTCGCGAACAGTGTATTTTAACATATACTTGCTCAGCATTTTTCGTTGCTTGTCTACTTTTTTACACCTGTATGAAACGTATTTTAAGATTTTTAATTTAATCTCATAAGTTAAAAAAGTATAAAAGGTATCTGTTGAAATATTGAGATAAAGTGGATTATTTTTTAAGTAGTTATCAACGAAACAATCGTAAATGTGAATGATTGTCTTGATATGGAAGTTGACATGTGATATTTGATCTGGTAAGTTTTTATATTAGCGTTTCAATTTTAAATATTTATCATTCGATTTAAGGTATTTGTGTTTGGGTTATATAAAAATGAAAAAAAAAAAGTTATTATTATGTGTCATTGTGTGCGGTATTATTTATTTTGCATTCTAGTTTTTATTATTATTATTTATTCATTTATTTATTTATTTGTATTCTAGATTTTATTATTTATTTTGAGTTCTAGTGTTTACATCAATTCACTTTTCCATGGAATTTAAATTTTAGAAATTTTGTTTATATTTAGTTCGGCTCTAATAAAATCTGTTAAAAATTTCACTGGTTTTTTTTGTTAATTCCAGATATTATTTATTTTATATACTAGCTCTGCATTGAGTTTTTAAAGAATTTAATTTTTTTTTTGTAATCTTGTGGTATTTAGTAAGGTTCTATTAAAATTCGATAAAACGTATATTGGTTTCTTTCTAATTCAAAATATTATTAATTATTTTGTTTCATTGCACTGGCTTCATGTTGATTCTATATATTGTTATTTATTATATGTTTTAATATTTATGTTGATTCACTTTTTCAAAGTATTTAATTCTTAGCAATTTTGCTCTAATAAAATTTGATAAAAATTTCCCATGCTGTTGCTTACCGGAATTATGAAATTAAATACAGTTCCTCATTGGCACTAATTTAAATTTTAAAACATCAATTATTAAGTTAGAAAAAGAAAATTTAAAGGCTGTGATTTTCGCTGCGTAGAAGGTACATTTTCCAGGTGGAAGTTGTCATGACTATTAATTAAGAATTAGCTAAGCTAATGAATTAATTGTATTTAAAATTAACTTACAGTATTTGAAACTCAGATGACTAATTTCCATGCAAATGTGGAAAGATTCCAAATGGTTTGAACTTACGCAATTCGTGATTTATTGAAATGTGTTATTGCATTTCAATTAGTCACGAATTTGTTATTTGCATTCAAATGCAGATTGCTTTTCTAAAAGTTCGATCTTGTATTATATTTTCGTTTGTTTCAATTAATCGCAGAATTGGACAAAAATAGTTTAGTATTTTATTTTGTTATAGATTTTAAAAAAAGTTCATAAACATTATGTATTTTTCTTTAACTGAAATAAAACAGTGATATTATTTGCACAATATGGGTTACTGAAATTACAGATTATATTTCTTTTAATGTAGACTACATAAAAAAGAAAGAAAGAGAGAGAGAGAGTCTTATGTTTTTTTGTATGCGTAAAATGCATTTATTTCTCATACAATCTGTTCTTAAAACAGAAACTTAATGAAGGTTAAACTATGCTTGTTTACAAGAATTTATTTTAATCAAAGTAAAGCTTTTAATAAAAGCTAAATATAACTGCTTCTTTATTCATATTTTAAGTTTCCCTCTGAGAACTGTCTGAGGTATCTATATTTGACGAATCGAAATGATAGAAATTTTCCTGAAAGAATTATTCTAAAATCGTTTCTGGGGTATTATTTGAAATGGATAACATTAGATCTTTACATTGACAGGCATCATGAAATTAAATTATTTTCTTACATATGCGATTTCTTAAATTAGTAATTAGGAAAAAGATAGTATAATTATGAGTAAAGAATAAACAATTTGTTCATGTCTACAATAGGAATGATAATAAAGTTGAAATTAATGTACAAATTGAGTTCTTGTTAGCAACATTATGTTTCGATTTTCTTCATTTCCTAATGCTATAGATTGGAAGCTCTGCTTTTATAAATTCCTTTCTTAATAATAGCAAATTGTGGTCGTTTTTTTTTTTTTTTTTTTTTTTAAATCATATAATGAAGTCGGTTTTTTAAAAATCATATCCCCCGGTTGATTGTTGATCAAGTATTTAATGATAATTTTCAGTTCTGATTTTGTTTCATTATTAGGAATTACAATCGATCAGCTAATTATTTATATTCGCTCATTTCAGGAAATTTTGAATTTATCTTTCCTGTATACAGTATGTTAACGAATCATTTGCTATTAGGTTGTTTATACGATTAAGATTTTAGAGAGCCTACGAGAAAATTTTCCGGAGACCGCTTCTGCTGATCTACCGAATGAATTAAACATAAGTGCTAAAGCGTTGTATTTATATAAATTATTTTCTATATTTATTATTTTACGAACAAACAGCATTGTAAAGAAACTACCGTGGCAAAGCTCCGCACACATGTTAACCATTTTGCTAACTCAGTGCAGTGCCCTTCTTTGTCATCCGATTTCGTATCATATTCTCTCGAGCTCATCGAATGGTGGCGACCTTGCACGAGTACAATAGCTCGGTGTGTGTGTGTGTATTTTTTCCATTGTGTAAAAGACGCATTTACAAAAAGATAATGTTGCCCACCCTCCTTTTTTTAGATGTTCCACCGTGTTCCTTTTCTTGTTAACGATGCGTTCGGGGAGATGGCAGTGATAAAAAGATTAACTAAATTTAGATTGAAACCGAGAATGTAAACAGAAGGGATTGTTGTGTTGCAACCGGAACAAGTGCTGTAGAATTGAAAGAAAAACATGCCTATTTATAATTGATTCTATTCCGGAGGTTGTTACAATAAACATATATTATAGAAATTAAATTATGTTATAGAAAACAGAGGGTTTTTTTAAAGTTTAGTTTAGTTATATTAACGTCCCGTTTTAAAGTAACACTATTGCTATTTTGGGACGGACTTCGTCATTTTTAACCGTGGTCAGATGACGATGACGACACCTGAAGAAGAAGAAGAAGGATGACGTAGAACTCTCGTGAGGCTCACCTGATTGTGATTTGTTAATATAATTTTTGATTTATTTTTACACAATCTTTTTTCTCTGTACTTCTCAAAATCAAAACAATTTTAAATTGCATTTTATTGTTATTTTGTCATATAGTATTTAATAAAACAGTTATGCATAACAATCCATCAGAAGTAGTCTCTAAGAAACTTTCTCGCTTACTTCTTAATAAATGTGCTATTTGCCTCCGCATAAAAATTGTGGACTTTAAACGAAGGCCGTGAACACCACGACGGTTCAGGTTTTTATTCCGAGTCTCCCATATGAGTGCTTTGCACTTCTTGGGATTGTAAAAAAAAAAAAAAAAAAAGTGTGCATTTAAATTTTTTTTTTTTTTTTTTTTTTTTTTTTTTTGTCGACCGATTGAAACGAACGAACGAATAGTTTTAGTGAATCTAGCATTTTTGCTGAATCTATACAATTTCGACGTTTTTTTTTGACACTAAAATTGTAGTTGTAATAATAAAATCATGTGCCAGATTTTATTACTCTACATGGTGTAATTCTCTAAGTGATTGTGTTTTTGTGCTGTCGCGTCTATATACATGCAAAAATAAATATTGACAGACGGTCAACCCTTTGTCGGATTTGTTCAAAATAGAATACGGATCTGCATTTAGATGCTTGAACTGCGTATCAGATTTTACTGATCTTCTTTTTTGTATTATGAAGTTATAATATTCTCTTGCATTCGACCAGACAGACTTTTTATCAATGGATTTCGTTCTAAATTTGATAGAACTCTACTAATTTGGCTGTAAACAACACACCAGATTTCATCCGTCTAGATTGAAATATTTTTGTATTGCCATGTTTACACCCAAGCAGGCAGATATATTTCTCAAAATGCGTTTTTCTGACTTAACGCAGGTCTGGAGCCCGGATATTCGACAAAATCTTGAGGAGGTTGAATATTTATGCAATACTTTTTGTACGAAAAAATAATAAGCTAAAATTCATGGCAGTGATTCATCTGTAATCCAGTAAATTAGCAATTTGTTTCATTGTACTTTTAAATTTGATTCCTTTTATGATGGCTTCGAAGACCACACTGCAACAAGGTCCTTCTTTCATTGTTTTTGTTTCTTCACTGTCGAGTCAAAGAGTTACAATTTTTTCCGTCTCTTCAGCTGTCTTGAAGAGTTCCAACTCCGAAATGAAAATAAACGTCATAAGTTTCTGAGCGGGTGGGACGTCGCAAAGCAATTACTTGACGTAAATCCCGCCGCCAGCTTCCGTAGTCTGGGTGTATTTTGGTAGGCAATGAGTGTGTCCTTGCTGATTACTTTAATTTTATATATAGAGCCTCTCGCCATCGTCTGTCTCATTCGCTCGCATGGTAACGAACATAATCGCCAAACAGTTTTGCCAAGAATGTTGACAGAACTTGTGTATAAACAGTGTTATGATCGAGAATAGGTCTCTTCTTTGAAACCTATTCACTTATTGACAGAATTCTCACCTGAATCGGTGAAATTATAGAATTCGATAATTTTTATGTTTTTGTTGGGTACTGGGGTAATTTTCGGGGTTTAATGTAATGATTGACTTCAAAATTATTTCTGCATTCATCATCTCCGCAAATTAAAATCTTGTCAACGTGCCCAGCATAAATGCAATTTAGAACACTAACGAGGCCGGCATCCTGGCATAGGTGTTGCGCTTCTTCCTCGCGATCTGGGCGTACTGAGTTCGACTCCCGGTTCGGGCATGGTTCTTCTTCCGTTGTTCTATCTGTGAGATGTGTGAATGTGCCCCACTGTAAAAAGGGGTTGTGCAAGCGAATGTGATGCGTGAGTAGCTAAGACGTACTCTTGGCCCTAGTTGGCGCTGCTAAAACAAGAGACGCTCCCTTGGCTTGAACTCACTGACTTCGTTAGCGAACTTGTCCATGGCAAGTGCTATTATAAACAACAACAGAATACTTACGAAGTTGAAGAGTAATATAGAACCTCTTCTTTCCTTCACCGTTTTTCATAATTTTATTATTTATTTTTCGACGCACAAAGAGAAAAGATTGTAATTATCAGAGTATTCGAACTTGAGATTTTAATGAATTTTCATGTTTGAGACCTTCCTGAGTTCAAAAAACACATTTTCTGAAATAAAGTCTGTCTGTCTCTCAAAAACGCTTTAAACTTGAAGGATGGAATTTGCTTTGTAGTCTTTACACCCAGTTTGTAAATTTCTATTAAATTTTGGACAAAGTGTACCGACAGTTTGGCCATCTTCTCGTTCAGCTATAAGTGAATATGATAACTACAAAACGCAAAAGCTAGTTTGATCAAATTAAATACGCGGTTTTAATATCTTAATTGTAGATCGAATAAAATGAACCATATCCATGAAGGGTTTCACCGTCTTTTTTGTCTCATGCATGTAAAAAAAATAGCTCAAAATGACTTTGATAACTAAAATTTAATACATGATCATAGTACTGGATCACATATCGAATTTCAGTTATCGAGTTCCAGCTTTCAGTCGAACGAGGAAGCGTCCAAAATACGTACTTGGTTTTTGTCATTGTGCTGAGAAGCATAAAATAACCTTGCTCGTGGCTCTATAAATAAAAACGCGTTTACGATATTACTCAGAGTTCACGATTCTTATGCTGGGGGGGGGGAGGACTCCTTTATTAAAAAAATGTATGAAAAAGTTTTGAGAAGACCATTAGCGCTGGTTGTATGAGCGATTAAAAGATATGTATAAGTTATTCGCAAAACAAATTTCAAATTGGATTTTAATTCGGAGAAGATGTCTGTTCTACTGTCAGTCATAACTTTTTCAAATGATACCCTCTATACCTTATATCTAGTATAGAAAAGCCCGGAACTATCGCTCGAGAATTCGATACCTCCTCAAAAGCAATTTTCCTTATTTGCTTTGTTATCACGGTTGTTTCTTATATAAAAAAGATACCCAAACCCACTTGCCCTATTTTGACGAGTCTGATTTATAATCGTGACTTTGGACCACGCATGAATATTCCCAGTCACACTCGTGGGAATATATACGTTTAAACGTGATTATCACCTATCAGACTCGTGGACTGGAGATTGGTCCATTAATACTCTTCAGACTTAGTAATGTCTTCATAGTCATACATGGTTCAAGTCATCACTTTGTCGTTTAAACATACGCGGACCATTCATCCATATAATTAATTGTATTAGCAACTGTTGTCATAACAACGAGGTAAACAGTAAATAAAAGAAAGAGCTCTTTGTCTTTTACATTATTATATTACTGCATTCCGTTTGTTGAAGTTCCGCTGATGACTCTCAGATGATTTTTATTTCATTATTTATTCATAAGTTATTTGCTTTAGTATGCAAAATGTATATAAGAAAGAATTAAATTAGTTTTGATGTCCTCAAGAGCTGTATCGTGTGAAACACATGCATATACATTTCATTTCTATTATTCGCTCGTTAATTCTATGCCCGTTTAACACACGTCGTGTCTTAACGGCTTGGCTAGGATTTTGTCGAATTTAGTTTTCCGGCAAACAGCTAATTGCATTTCTAAACCATAACCCCCCCCATGCAAGTGCAAACCGATCTTATAAATCGCCCATTCGTACCGCCCAAAAGCGCGCTGCAGACTCCCTCATTTTGTGCAAGGAGCATCGATGTGGTGACTTCAGCCTCTCAAAGTGACACACTTTGGCGTGATCCCCCTCCGATATTCTATTTTTGTCACCCCCTTCATATGAGCATCACGCAACCACCAGCTCACCTTCGAGGGAAGAAAAGCCCGGGAACTTTTACTCGAGAATTATGAGTGTCCCCTGCTGTATGGGAATCATCGACTGCTGTTTGTATTGTGTAGATTGCAAGAAGTGTGTTTGCTGATGCGCGGGACGAAATATGACTGTCAACAGTTATCGGAAGAGAGAGAATCTGTGGTTATTTAAAAAAAATCAGTGGTTTATTTTTTTGAAAAAGTAAAACAGGAGTGACGTCGGCTTGACGTCACCTTATGAAGCAATTTATGGAAATTTATTCGCGTTTATTTTATAAGTTGAATTATTAAATTGTGAAACTCTTTGATGAAATTGTTTGCAAAGAAGTTGCAAATAGACAACTGATCGAATTCATTTGAAAATCTATTGTGATTATTTCTGAAGGAAAATAGACAGTGTAAGATCCATTATATTCGTTCTTGGATTAAGAACCTTCAGTGAAGGTGTTTAATTTAAATTTGGAATTTACTGAATGAAGTTAAATAAACTAAGTCGTAGACGGAAAAAAAAATGCATTTGCTTTTAGAAAGGGATCTGTAAAATATATTCCTAAGGAGAAATTTATTTTAAATTTTATGTCGCTATTCTGAAATTTCTCTGAAATTTTTATGCAAAGCGGATCATTTTAAAAATGCCTGTTTTAATAAAGGTAAGATTTACATTATTTGGTATTGCTTTGTGAAATTATATGATTTATTTTTTTTGGAATATAATAATTTATATATTTTGTAATCTCTGCTTTTTGTGAACCTTCCTGTCAAGAATTAGAGTGATTAATATGCACATATATTGAATATTCCATAAATATTTGTAAATGATATATTTACGTATTTTATTTTCGATATATGATAAACAGTTTAATATCCATACATCTTTAACTACTTCTGTGAAGTATTCGTATTTGTTACGAATTCTAATCATTTCATTTATTTACGAAGAAGGAAGGTTTGCTGTGAATCAACGCTTCATGGATGCTTCATTCGAATTCTAATTATTTCATTTATTTACGAAGGTTTTCTGTAAACGACATGGTGTAAATTTGTTTTAAATAATTTCTATTAAAATCAGAAGCATCTAATTTTTTTAACGAGAAAGAAAATAAATAAAAAAAATATTTAAATATTTAACGGAAAGTGATCAATGAATAAAATTTTATTAAATGATTCTTATATTTATAACTTCTGAGCATTCAAAACGAAACTTAATCAGATTTAAATAAGACGTTAAAAAGCAAAAAAATAGTTGTTAACTTATTTATTGAATAGTATAACTGAAAGATACCTTAATGCAATTAATTATAGAAATGATAAACTTATTTTTATTTACTTAAAAATAAAAATTCAGAATTAAGCTAGAGGGCCTTTTTTATATAAAATTTAATTAAATATCTAGAGCGTAGTTTAGTTTAAAAAAAGTCTATAATGTTATTTGCAAATTAAACGATACTGAGATTGATTAAAAAAATTCATATGATTTATCGTTTGCAGAATTACTTTAAGTTTAAGTTAAGCCTAATTTATATCTACTCTAAGGTTTAAATTTTAAAAATTAATCGTATATCTAAGAAAACAAATAATAAATAAAGAGAGAAAACAGTTGAAAACATTTTAATCTACATATGCATCAAAAAATGTTTTAATTCTTATTTTGGAAGGTAAACTTACCCCATTTGACAGAACTTTTGCTAACTTGCAACCGTTGCAAGTTGACTTTTGGCAATTTTATAAATTTTTCAGTGTCCGAAATAATTTATAAAATACACTCTTCTTAAATAAATAAATAAAAAAAATTCTATTTTCTGCGGATAAGGATACTTTTTGCAGCAAAATCATTTAAATATAATTAAAAGGCTCGCCCATAAAAAAGAAAATTATAAGTGGGGAAAATAATAAGTGCTTTCTTTTAAATCCCCCCCCCTTTTTTTTTTGTGGAATATAACGTACTTTTTAAATTTAAATTACAATATTATTTTATACAACATTTTATTTTGAAATCGATGTTTTCAACTCATTTTCTTAGGATCTGTAATAATCTTACATACTCTATTTTCTTTTCTATTTCTATGAAGTACGGACCTCGCTCATCTGCGGGACTCTAAAAATAAATTTCTAAACACTCGCGGCGTCCATAGCCTTGCACAAAGTCCAGAATTTTTATGTGAGAGTAATATCTTTATTTAGAAGTAAATGAGAAAATCTTATGGAGAGTTCTTCTTTAAAATGATAATAATAAAAAAAAAAATTACGAAACGAATTTTAAGAAGGATTTTCTTAAACTGGAAATTTAAACTGCCATTTTTTTTTAAATTTCCTAAATTAAATTAAATTTAAGAATGGTATTCCGAGATTTTAAATAGCCTGAAGTGTATGTGTTAAAGGAACAGAAATCTTACTAAAAAAATATATTCGTCTAACTAGCAATATCACATATTCCAGCTTTTTTGCTCTAGTTGTACTGAAAAGTGGCAGAAAGAAAGAAGGATTTGATTTTAATGTAAACAACAGTTCTCAAATTGTTTGTCTAGATTTTAGTTTCTCAAACTGTGAACACATTGAATGTAAATTTCATTAAGATTTTTCCATTAAACTTCGTTGTTATTTGATGTTCACTGAGAAATTATATACATCTGAAAAAAAAAAAAGTATTATGGCTACTTTTGGCAATGAAGCTGCCTGTCTGTTTAGATTATTTCATTAAGATTTTTATCTCAAAAATATGAATCTTCAGAATTTTTATGTTTTATATTTTTCTTATAGTAGAAATAAGCTAATATGTATTTTTTGCTCGTTAAAGCTATTTTTTATTTGTCAAAATGCTTTTAATTCTGACTTTTAAATTTGAAAATTATGAACTATTTCTCAAGATTTGTGATAAATATTAATATTAAAAATGATCCATCTTAATTTTATATTTCTTCTAAAACCTGCAGTTTTAAAAACAATCTATAAGATTAGTTAAAAATAATTTAGTGATAATAGAGATTAGAAACCGAAATTAACTAGTGAATTAAAAAAAATCACATCTTTTTAAGATATGTAATATAACAATTAATTCATTCCCCTGAACATTTGCCGTTTTAAAACGATAATTAATTTCTTCCAAAAGAATCAGTTAACGAATTCTTTCCTGAACTAAAGGTTTTTTTAATGTTATACATTTTTTAAAATAGCGAGATCCATTTGTTATTGAATAAATGAAGGAGAACAGAAGAGAACCCAGCATATATAAAATTTTAAAAAAATGTAGTTCATTATTATTATTATTTTCGATAGAGTACCATAAACTGGTTTACACTTGTTTTTTTAAGTAAGAAATATCTCCAACTATCAGTTAAAATCCTCTCAACTCGTATCCACGAAAGGATTTTTCCCTCTTGCTCTACTTATGAAACAATAGGGGTGAAATAGTCATTCATATCCACTTTCCGCCCACATTTTTTTTTTTTTTTTTTTAGGTTTTCGTTTCAGTTATAGTAACTGTACAGATATCGATACAAAACACGATAATGTGACTTCTATAATAATTTTTTTTTTACTTTTTCATAGTTTTTCAAACAAACTTTAAAACTTTTTATCATAGTAAGTAAGCTCTGTGACTGCATTTTAGAGGGATTTTTTGAAAAATGATATAAAACATTTTTGAATTCTTTGAACCAATGGAACAAAAAATAAATATATAAGTTAAAAACAAAAAATGTTTAAAGAAATTGAAAAAAAAAAAGTATGCTTTTTTTTCCGTGTAAAGAGGTATATAACCTAAAAACTTGTCAAATGCTTTGTATAAAAACTTATTATTACCTAGTTTCTGAGCTAAGAAATTCTTACTTCCATCCTGAAATCCTAAGAAGCTGTACTTCTATCCTATTTTTAAATATTTGGGATTTAACTGATAAATACCATGAATTTTTTTAGCATTGTAAAATATTAAAATAATTAAAATCTTTCTAAATTATCAGATGACTTATTCTGTTATTCAGGAACTGTATAGCAAATTGAGAAATTATTATTCGGAGTTTGAGCAAAAAAAAATATGCATTAGATATTAATTTATTAGATTTTTGGTAAGAAACTTTTACCAGAATTAGAATTTGAGAAAATGCCATTTAAAGATTTAAAATATCATTAAAATATGTATTACGAAAATATAAAAATTAACACTCTAAATTAATGTATTGAAATAGTAGTTCTGTGTTTAATTTTAATTTCAATCGCTGGAAAAGAAATTGTATTAAGTGCATATTCGGTTTTCATTACTATATTGCGAAATACAAAATTCATGTATTGGGCTCTAAAAATAAAAATCTGAACTTTCTTGGCGTTGATGGTCTTGTCCATTGACGGAAGAAGGATAACAGATTTATAGAGTAGAATGTGCGAATGTTCCGAGGCAAGCACTCCTACCTCGCATGCTACCATGCAATTTGGGGTGCATTTAAAGAAACAATCACGCCATTGTAACGACTCTAGCGTTGGCTGTTATACTTTTTCCCCCAACAGCAGGAAGAACCAGAAATTGAACGACGTGATGTCTGAATTGTTGCTTCTTTTTACTCTCTCGTGAGCATTGTAATCATCAAACAACCCGAACTCGAGATTCACACACATTACATACATACATACATACATACTTATACACATTACATACATACATACATACATACATACATTTCCACGTTTCAGACCTCTTCGAGTCCGAAGTACACATTTTAGAGACTATGTCTGTCTGTCTGAGAACAAGTTAGACTAAAACGTTATGAGTTAAAGGGGTAAAATTTGAAATTTGGTCTCTACTCCAAATTTCTTTCAAAATTTGTAGAAATCTATTTAGAAGAAGTTTGCATGTCTAGCTGTCCAAATATAAATAGGCACGACAGCAACAACACGACGAGAACCAAATAAATAAAATTTGGTGCACACATGAGCCGCCTAAGTGTGTAGATATGAATCAAAGTGGACAGATTTGAATCCCTGGCATTAAATCTGTCAGGGAATTAACCATTTATCAATATGTACTTTCACAACCATGTAAACATAATAATTCAAAAAAACTCAATGGTCTAAAGATGTGAAATTTGGTATGTGATTTTGTGATTGAAATTATAAGTTTGCATTAAATTTTGGTTTTAATCAGTCGAAGAAAGAGCACCCAAAATGCATATACGGTTTTCTAGTTCGTTTATATTAATATGCCTGCAAGTAATCGGCAATATTCACATCCTAAGAGGCCCTTTCGTAAGTATTGTTCACTAATGGAATAAGACGAGAAAGTTTCGTGGAGACCACTGCCGCTGATTTATATCCATACTTTAAATAGAAAAATCTGGACTATTAAAATTAGTACATATTATTTATGTAGCTATTACGCGTAAATTACTTTCTCACATTTTTATGCATTGTTATGTCTACATTCATTTGCAAATTGCTCTCCTACAATATTGCCGAACTAATGACGTTCGCAAAAATGGGTCTACATTGTATTGGATTAGTTACGTCATTATTCTTGAACTATTAGATTTAAGAATTATAAATTGCTATATTATTAAATATTTCTGCTTATGATAAGAGCGAATATATATTTATTGGATCTCTGTGGAGCAAAGTATTGAATTGGCGGCTACCAAACTTGACACGTTTGAGCAATTCCTCTAATGTTTGATTTTCATTAATTAAACATTCAGAAAACCTTTGGTATATTTTCGGTAAATACGGAAATTTTTCTATTTATTGATATTAATTTGGTTGTCATACAAATTTTTACTTCGTTTTAAACGCATTTTTTTTAAAAAAAATATTTCTATATGATTTGCAACAATATTTTTCATTATTGTCTAGAATGTAAATATATATAAATTGGAGACAAAATATCATAATAAAATTTCGCTTCATTTAAATGTAATTTTTTAAATAATTATGTAAAAATTGAATATAATTTTTATACCATTTTTAAATACATACAAAATTTCGTACAAATTTTAATATACACACATACACACACATAATACATATATGTTTGTATATATGTTTATTTGTATGTATGTATGCGGTGTGTATGTGTTTAAAAATACTATAAAAATTATCCTAAATTTTTGCATAATGTCTTTAAAAAAGATGGCATTTAAATGATGCAAATTTTATTATTATGATATTTTATTTCCACTTTTAATAATTATATCACACATATATATATAACGCTAGATAAACAGTATTTATATACTAAAATCTAGAAAGAAATTGCAGTTCTCGATTTAAAAAAAAGTCACTTCTTTTATTGTTGAGTGATTAAAGAGACTTAAATGTAATTTTTTAATATTATTATCAGCGAATTTGAATCATGAAAAATTCGGTGTATCTTCGCCGTTAAAAATGTAAATAAAAAACAGGGGAGAAAATTCGCGGTGTTTTCAAAGTTCAGGAGACAGATTTTCCGTTTTCGGAAGTGACGCTGTAATCGAAAGTTAAGAATTTCTTAGGTAGCATTTTAAGACAGTTAAAAGTTACTTCGTTATTACATCCGAGAGATGTGGGAATTTCTTGCAACTGAGAAATTGAAGTATTTTTAAGTCTGAATTTAACTGGATATAAATTAAATAAACGGTTTTATGAATTTGGTTAAAATAAAACTATAAATATACGTTCTAATCACCCGAAATCCGGCTTCAATATAACTTTGACTTCTAATTGAGAGGGCTTTCCATTTTCTCACGGAGTCAAAACGCTGAATCGACAAATTCCTTTCTTAAACTATATAAGCACAAAATATTTTTTCACGGTCGTCTTTTTCCTACATTTTGCTTTCCTATTCAGTTCGCTGCGCTGTTCTGACCATAGTTTAGACTAAGACATCTTGACAAAAATACTAAAAATTGGATTATTCTTTTGAAAGCATGTAGAATAAAAATTTTCAAAGAACTCCAAGGACTTCTTCGGCTTCAAACTATGTTTTGCATACATATAAAATTTACTAGAATAAATATTTTAAAGATGTCCAGCGAAACATCCTAGATAAAAAAGATAAGGAACTCCTAGCTTAAATTCTAAATCTAAGTCTGAGATCCAAGAGTAAAATCGGCAAACAATCCATTGATATAAAAATGAGTACCCTTTCCATGAATCCTAAGTATAATCATGATTCTCATTTTCCTTTTATTTACCTGAAGTCACGTGACTTTGACGTCACATTCTTTGACCCTTGTGTATGCTAATATTGACCTAGTACGCTTTTCTGATCTATCTTCCACAGACGCATATGCAACTTTTAGAAGTATTATTTGTGAGACTGACCTTCACCTGCCGGTTACACGTGTATTTGTTGTTCAATCTCACCATTACACACGGGACTTGGCATTTATCCAGAATTGTCTTTTTTTATCACCTGTAACCTACGACGCGTGACTCCCGAATTGTGAACACTTTGGCTAACAATGATTTCATTTGTAGAAAAAAATCTAAGCCCCGTCACTAGAATAGCACATGAAGGGTAAACAACTCGCTTGAAAGCCAGATCGATGCTTCTTGCATTTTGTTAGAGTCTTATTTATGTCCGAACAAATTCTGTGTATGTTTTTTTAACGCTTTAAATATCGAGCTTGCTCAATCTTCCGTTTTTTGCCCTTTGGTTTTCTTTCGATTAGAGGCTTCACAACCGGAAATAAGCTGTTTTCAATGGCTTATGTTTGTTATGGATCATTTCATAAAATCGTTTATTGTTTGGCTACTGATTCTGAAACCCTCCGCGTTTTTGCGCATGCGTTAGGATGGGTTTAATTCGTCAAAATAGTGGTGAGAGGAAAGATGAAGGGGGGGGGATGTTTACATTTAACTATGAAATAAACTCGGATTACTCGCAGGCTGAATTAAAATAACATGCGGTCAGAAACGACATGAAATTCACATACACATGAAAAAAAAAAATTGAACAAAAAAAGTATCTGATAGGGCGAAAATCGAGGTCGAAGAATTTCGGAAATGCGCTAATCCTTCCGCGTCTCTCTCCTTAATGAGATAGAATTGTCGAAAAGTGGTCGTCTCAGAATGCTGAAACGAACAGTAGTTGAAGCATGGATGTCCCTGGTTCTGGTTAATGCAGCCAGTGACGGATTTAGGTATATTGTGCATTATGTCTTAGCCACTTCTACACATTATGAGCCCCCCCCCCCTTCTTCAATATACTGAACTGTTTTGTTTCGCGTTTCAATAAATTTTTGACTCAATCAAAATTTTAATGATTTAAGTAATTTTTTTATTTTAGTAAATTTGCGTATTCAGCAAGTCAAATTTTTTATTTTTTGTACATATTCTTTTATTGCACATTCTTATAATTTTTACGGATATTGTTTTATTTTTTTTTATTTATTACTATTCATGACTTCTCCATGTTCGCACACACCATTACTTAAGGAGACGTTCGATGATTAGAAACATTCAATAACTAAGTGAATGCACTGAAAATGATAGGAACCATAAACTGTTACTCCGACCCGCCTGAAGGCACGCGGATAAATCTGAATGCTCGGAAGTTAGTTTTGGCGAGAACTGAAGTTGAGTGCTAAGGGTTTTCACCAGCTACGGTACCATCCCTCCCGTAGGAAACATATCCTATCATCAGTGTTAATCAATCTGAACGCCCAATCCAGTATTGTGAAAACTCCTCATTTAGGAACGCTATGAATATCCAAACCTCAATGGGGCATTGGAGTTCGGACCCCAATTTACCCAATAATTCAAGGGTTTCAATGTTGTTAAAAGATAAAATTCAAATAGTGTGAAAATAGCCATTTTACCAACATATCTATATAAGTACTACCTGTTGAGTGTGTGTTCAAATAGTGTTAAATATAAAAACAGGTAAGTTTTTCTTTATTTTTATATATCCCTATTTATATTATGTTTAATAATTTTGTGTGTGTGTATATATATATGTAATATTATTTGTTGCGAAGCATGATGCAGTTTGAAGACAATGAAGATACTTTTAATTTCGTGACGTCGTTTTATTTCATTTTGAAGAAGCAAGCATATGTACAAGCGACGAGCACACAGAACGACACAGAGAGGAATGAGGGAAGAGCTCTTGGACATTTTATCCCTGGTCTTATATAACCTATGATTTTGATAGGGAAAATATTTCTTTACAGTGCTAATGTATTATGAGATTTCGATAGGGATTTTCATTACAGGCGCGGAGAAGGCAGGGGAAACACAGGAAGATTTAAAAAAAGAATTTGCTTGATCAGCGGATGTTATCTCTTCACGCGTAGTGTGGGAAAGTTAGATTTTAGCTGATTCAACAATTTAACAAAGCTTCTCTTGAATTAATTAAGTAGAGACAGTGGAATTGGATCACGAAATAAGAGAATATTTTTAGAATGAAGTTACTATGGGCTAAATTAAGATGAAGTTACTATGAAAATTAATTAAATTGAAATTAGAGTTAAAATATCATTACATATATATATAAAATCCAGACATTTATTTATGCTAACCCTGTATTTCATTGATATAAAACATTTTTCTAAAAATTCCTTTACATGATTCTTTCAAGTTTCTACGACATGCTGAGTTATTCCGTTTTTGGCTTTTTTAGAACCAAGGACCATGCCCACTGGTGACTGTCGAAAACGCCGAACCCGCAGAACCCCCCTGCAACAGCACCACCGTCGAAGAAGAATGTGCCACTCCGCCTGCCAGGGTTCGCATGCGGTCCCTCTCAGGCGGTGCTTACCGCTTATCCACAACGCTGCCAGCGACTGGACGAATGAGAAGACAATCTGGTGACGATGTGTTGACTAGGGTGAGCCCCTCAAGACGAGCAGCCCTTTTCGAACATTTCCGCCCCAGGTCGAAGTCGGACAGCAAAGGCAAAAGACCGACCTTCCTCAGCAACTTGAAGAATACCTTCTTCAGTGGTAGTGCGCAAAGGAAGACCTCTCTTGAGGCTGACCCGCCTTACCTCGAGCCTTTACAACCCGGTGGTGACTACAGACAGAGATCCCGTTCTGGTTCGGAAACAAAAGGAGGGACAATGTCCAAAATGATTGACCTTTTCAGAAGTCGCTCCAATTCCTTGTCCACAGAATCAGGGAACAAGGTCTGTAAAAAAATGATTTTTCATACTTTTTTAAAATTATCTTTTGCACATTGCAAGAACTTTGAAATTCCAATTGTTTTATCTTATATTATTTAGTTGTTTGATGAAGAATTAAATAGTTTTAGAATTGTGAAGTAAATTTTGAGTTTTCTGCTTGTCGAATTTTTTAAGTGTTCGGACTTAACCTTTCTATTTGAACCAAGAAAATTTTACTATAATATGGCATAATCTTAATTAACTACTTGTTTTCTAATGCAGTGTTAGATAATTTCATAGAATGCGTTATTATTTGATTTTAAAAAATCAGTTTGGATTTAGTTTAGTTTAATTAACATCCCATTTTAAAGCAGTACTAAGGCTATTTTGGGATGGACCTCGTAATTTTGAACCGCGGTCAGATGACGAGGACGATATCTGAGCTGACATCCCCTCTCTCCAAACTTCCATCCCACACCAGCGACAGGACATTTGGCCCTCACTGATTTAACGTGCATTAGACCCCTTACACAACGGTTCTTCGGTGCAATTAGGTTTCGAACCTGAAACCCTCCGGTTCCGAATCCGGTATCCTAGTTTAGAATAATTCATTTAACAATTTGCCATTTTTTTTCCGAATTTCTTTTTTATCATTTATGTAACAAAAAATGCTGAAAGAAACTGTAGGAAATGAATACTATTGTCATTTCGCCTTATTTATTCTATTTCAATTAATTTTGAATGTTACTTAAAGCGATACACGATTTTTATATTGAACCCATAAGTATTGATTTAAAAAAAAAATTTGGCCTTTCTGCTATACTCGGCTCTCAAAAGGTGGCATCTCAGAAATCAGAATGAAAAGCTTCCTGTATTGTGATTGGTTCTCGCCACCCGGGTTGTGCAGAAATGGTTCAGGTCAGCTACCACCTGTTGATGACGGGATGTGCTTTGAGTTAGACAGACGCGATTTAGTATGTGATCTTTATACCAAATTTGCAGATTTCTAGCAAATTTTGTACGAAATACATTCACGGGAAATCTACTTGTCTGGTTTCCCGAATACATTTCAAGATGATAACAAAACGCAATAATAATAATAAAAATAAGCGATTAAAATTTGGTACACATCTTTAGCATCTAAAGTATAGTTTCAAATCAAATTATGAACCGAATTCGTCAAGGAATGAACCGTATGTTGGTCCGTACTTTCAAATACATATAACGCGTTAATACAAGGATGTAAAATTAAGATAAATGAAATTTAGTACACATGTTTTAGCTAAAGTGTAGAGCTTTTCCAAGTTTCGAAGGAAATCAGTTAAAGAACTGATTGTCTGTCGGTCAGAAATTCCGTTTACATATAAACGTGATAACTCAAAAATGCAACTATTTAAATAAATGAAATCTGATATGTGATCTTGAGACAATAGTTGAAGTTCTGTGCCAAATTTTGGTTTCTATCGGTCGAAAAAAGGGCCAAAGATACCAATTCTCTTTACTATACTACGAATTGCCACTGGGGGCACCTCTGAAATGACAATGAGAAGTTTCCAGTATGGTAGTTGGTTCTCGCTACCCTTTGGATTTAGATAAGGTGGGGTCAGCTACCTCCTATCGATGGCGGGACGTACTTCCCACGGGAAAGGTTGTACCGTGGCCGGTGTTAACCCTTAGGACGCAACCATAATTTCCGCTGGTGTTCCTGTCACGGCGGTGAGGTCATTCAGATTTATTGGACGAATCGGTGTCAATCATTGTCTTCGGACGAATCGGAGTAGCCGGTTAAGGCTCTACTATGTTCGACTAATTACCAAATCTAATTAAATAATTGTGATTTTAACATTTTTAATTTTATTATAATGATTAGCCGAAATGTTTCTAAATGCAAACTGTCGCTCACAATGCAAGGAATTTGGAAAAGTACACTTAAATTTCATTCTTTATAATATCTAATCAAACTTAAACTTCTTCGTGTGAAACAAGTCTCGATTATTTCTGGCATAAATATACTTGTTCCCAATTTAAAAGAAATCCTGGAAGTAATTTTAATCTAATTGACTGAGAAGATTTTAGCAGCATTATATTATTGCCAGATTTCCTTCATTCTATTTATCTGTAGATGGAAGCTCATTAATAGAGCTTACAGCTATACTTCGGCGAGTTGAATCGGCTATCTGTATTGTTTTTTTATCTTAATTGGGAACATAATTCATGTTCTATCGACAAGATACAATTAAAGCAACTAGATAACAGTGATGACCTTTCAATTTCTATCTAGAAATAAAAATTTAATAAGGGAATACTGCCTTGCTGGAAAGAAAAATAATGATTCATTATCTAATAATAGTTTTTATTAGTTTTGTTCGAATTATCGATATTTATGTCTTCTTAACATTTTTTGCATGAATTAGAATTTTGAGTGGCATTAGTTCACTTTTTATTGTGCTCGAGTCAATGAGATGTGTAAAGATTGGAATATTTGTGATTATATCTTTATTTCTGCAAAATGTTTAGAATGCTGCTTAAAATAGATCAAATATATTTTTTATTTTAAAAAGCATCTATTCATATGAGATAATGAATGCATTTATGTATATTTTATTGCGGTTAGGAAAATGACAAAACCTATTAATATAAACCTAAAGGGGGCAATAATCTGAAGCTCAGTTGAAAGATATATCAAAGATTGAAATCTTAAATAATGCAAATATAGTTAAAATAAAATAAAATATATTGTTATTATGCCAAATTCATCTCCAAGTTGCAAATATTGGCCAAATTTAACGCCAAGGTTCTGGGTCAATAACGTGGCATCCATTCATCATTTATTAAGATTTGCTGAAAATCTCTTTCCAACGATGATACTAAAATTACAGGAAAGCAATATAACATATTTTTAACAATATTAATATTCGAAATTCGTAATTCATAATCTTGAATATGCCATTTCTTTGATATACATTTTCCATCTGCAATTAATAAATCAGTTTTTAATATTGAATTACGGGAGAACCCAAATATTTAAAAAAAAAAAATTTCTGTCAGTATGAAATTTTATAATTTTTTGAAAATTTATTTGAAATATACAAACTAGGTTTATTTGCTTTTTTTAAAATAAAATTTGCGAATTAAAATATATTTTGATTTATAAGATCAATAACTATTCTGTCATGGATTCAGAAGTTTTAGAGTACTTTCTACCTGGATTAATCAAAAACACAAATAGTTGCATGTGATTTCTTTATTTTTAAAAACCATCTCAAACTTCTATAAGGAATATGATGTTATATTTGAGGACCGTTTTTTTCATACTTTGATAAACTAAAAGAAAAAAGACAAGAGTATTAAACAAAATGAATTTAAACCAAAATTTATGTATAAACATGGTTACTTTTCGACGTAATTGTTGTAAAGATTCAGGCATTTGCCATATCGGTTGGTTTCCGATCGCATCTCTCTTCGAAATACATCGCCGCTCTGCGAGATGAGCCTTAATGTTCCTTGGAAACTCTTCAGAGTCTGGCAGTTCTTTGAATTTTCTTTTAAGGAAAAAATATGGAACAAGAATGCTTAAACATTCACCCTCCAAAATCACAATTTTGCATACTGATCGGTCACTTCTTTTCCTGGGATTTAAACATCCTCCCTTTCTTTCGCAACACTTGATCAACAAAGATCTTCCATTGTGATAGCACAATTGCCTTCCATCATTGAGAACAAGACTTAGAGCCGAGTGATTTTCACTTCTTTCTTGAATCGAAGAAATGGCTAGGATGCCAAATTAATCCTTCCAGATTAATGAGGAGCTTCAAAAGCACGTTAAAGAAGTCTGTCTGTCTCACGATATTGATGGCAACTTTCTTTGAAGAGAGGGTCGGAAATCTGATCCATTGATATGACAAATCTCTTGATTTTCATGGTGATTATATCTGAAATTAGCATTGTGCAATAATTACTCATAATAAATTCATTTTTTTCCTCCATTTTTTTCGTAATTATTTGCCTTCAATCCGATCTTCTGCGGGAAAAGAAGAATTTTCGCCATTGTCCTAAATGTTTCCGGAGTTAATACTAATCACAAGAGCCGGCGTCCTTGCATAGGGATAGCGCATCGTTCCCGTGATCTGGGCGTCCCGGGTTCGAATCCCGGTTCGGGCATGTTTGTTCTTCATCTGTGTTCTATCTGTGAGGCCTGTGAACGTGCTCCCCTGTAAAAAGGGGTTGTGCAAGCGAGTGTGTGAGTTTCATCTTCATATGAGCTAAAAGTCAGACTTCTGCCCTAAGGTCCTCAAGGGTGTTTACCCTCAGAAACTACTGCACCCCCTTTCCGTGGTAACGCGGACACGACATCATCATCGGAATCAGAATGCATTCTAAAAAAAATCTTATCTTTTGAATCACTAGAAGAGATATCAGTTGTCCATCCAGTTGATGAAAAATCTCCTTAAAGATCCTTAGAATAACGATGTTCCATTTTTTAAAAGAAAGATTATGATTATGATCAATAAAATGTGCGAAGATAATAACGTGAATTAAACCAGAGGAAGTGGTCTCACCAAAACTTTCTCGCTTACTCTCTAATAAAGGTGTGATCCCAGAGAACATATTGCATAGAATCGGCGTATAATAGTTACGAAATATTAACCTTTGATGTTTTGCATTTTCATTGATTCTATCCTGTGTTCTCTTGGCGATTATTCCTTGGCATGCGGTTAATAGTATCCGAAAATCGAATTTGTGTTTTAGAGCGTTTTTCTCTACGGATTGAAACAAAAGTTTCATGCAAATTTGCACATGTAGTCAGAGATTCAAATATTAAAATTGATACATTTAAGTCATTGCATTTTTGTAATATCGCCTTTACATGTTTATGAAAGGACAGACCGACAGACGGTTAACCCCTTGTATTGCTGGGTCCAAATTTTTATTGTTGTCTGCACTATAGATTTTAAATCCTCTGTACCGAATTTTATTCCATCTAGCTTTTGTAATTATCGTGTAAACTTATATGTGAACAACCGGACATATAAGATAACTTCTGAATGGAGTTTGTTGAAAATTTGATAAAAATCTATACATTTGGTGTAAAGACTGCATAAGAAATTTCATCTGTTTAGCTTAAACGTTTTTGAGTTATCTTTGTCACAGACAGACAGATGGACATTTTCTGAGAAAGTTTTCTTTTTCAAACTCAGGGTGTTCTAAAACAGGGAGATTTGTCAAAATCTCTGGTGTGAATTTTTTGTCGATTACTATACTTTCTCTATACTACATAAACTAGAAAGTAAAAATGTAATGTAACTTGAACTAACTTAAATAACACCTTCCCATAAATTTGAATTCCCAATTCAAATACCTCTTAACCCCAAACATGTCCGACTAATAACCATAATTGTATAATATTACAAAATTACAATTTAATTGCTTAAAACACAATTAAATAGATTCGGTTACTACATGCCATTTTCTGCCAAGATTGCATGTTTGTCGAAAAACGTCATATGATTACTTCAATAAATAATGTGTTAAATATTATTCTAATATATGCTTATTATATCTGCTTTCAAACATTATTGCTTCAGCTATAAATTTAAGAAAGCTTTTCCTCCCCTAAATGAAGGCATTTTAATAGTTCGTATGATTTTTAAATTCATGATTCAAAATACTAACAAAAAAAAAGTGTTTCTGTATGTGTATGTTTGTGGATGTGGTGGCAAGAGCATTTACATCCATGAAATGTGATAGAAATGGCGATTTAGTGCAATTCGAAGCGAATTTAAAAATTTAATCTAGAATTTTTTTTTTAATACTTTGTGTTGTTTAGAACAATTTTTCTTATTTGCCCCTTTATGCATTTTTAATGATCCCAGAAAAAAAAATCTTAGAACTGTCAAAGAGAACAAGTAAATATTATTCCAAAAAAAAAAAAAAAAAAAATACTTTAAACTCCCTCTGGCATAATTTGCGGAATTTTGGGAAATTTTTAAATGCTAATCAATATTCCTGAAAATTTTTTTTGAATTTAAACTAAAATTCCTGCATTCTACATTTTTAATTCTGTTAAATTTCTTAAATATTTTAAGGTCACTCTTCGAATGTTTACCTTTAATTTAAAGCAAGAACGATTAAATATTCTTTTATTCATATTTAATTAATTGTTTTCATGGTAAATAGAAAGATTTTCTTTGCTAATCTACTGGAGAAATCTTACTTTCTCGCAGATTTTGTAAGTATCCCCACTTGGGAAATCAAGAATCTTGAAAATTATTTTCATATTAATTTAAAAAAATTAACATTTATTTTTATGTAAATTAATTAAAATGCTAATCGTATCGTTTGGAACAAGCTTTCTAATTTTGTTGTTTCTTTCTTTATTTTTATTCCTCACGACTTTATTTTCAGTTATTTATTTCAAATTTTATCGTCTGCAGTTCTTCAAGTGATGCCATTATCACGGAGAAAAGTAAACGTGTAAAACCATTATTATTTTATTTACTTGCTTTTCATAGCTTTATTTTATGTTATTGTGGTTTTGATTTCATTGGCATTCACTACATCTCGGGGATACATGTTATGCTAATATTTTATAGTCACAAATAAATCTTTCGGATTTGTTGTGATTTGTTATTGCCGTTAAGTGTTTTTATTGTTGTGAGAGAAATAGAAGAAAAATGACTGGAATTCGCATTAGAGGAGGGAGCATTTTCTATACAGATGCATTTTAAATTTATTTTATTGTATTTAGTATAAAAATGATGAAAGATAAAAATAACGCAAAATGATATCAATGTCTGAATTATATTCTAAATATATTGCAAGTCAATTTGAATATCGTTAATTATATAGGGAAAGTCAACGGACTTAAAACAACGATTGAAGTCCATTTAAGCAAAATATTTTAACAAAACAAAACTTTTAACGAAGTATTTAGTACAATGTAAGCCATCTAGTTGTTTTGTACTAGAATGGCCTTTCGTACTATAATTTTTGACAATTTTATAAAGTAATTTCACATTCGCCGATTTTTTTGACGAGTATCAAAAGAATTTTTTTTAACTCTTAAGTTTTAGTATTTAATTAACGCTCAGTATTCATATTTTTTTCATAGGCTAATTTTACTACGTTGCCCCCTTCTATCCACAATTCATATTTGAATTATTTTCAATTAGCCATCTTTGTCAATCAGCTTGTTCGTTGGAAATAATAATGTGTTTATTGTTAATTGATTCATTAAAATCAAATTTGATAGAACAATTCTCTAAAAATTTAATTCGCAGCCTTAAGTAACTTTGATTTAGAGTTAATTCATGTTTTTTTTAATAAATTTAGGCTTTTTCTATTCATTATTTATAGGAATGCTCCGATTTTCTAATTTTACGTTGCCGATTTTACTTTCTTATTTCACATTTGTTTACTACAATAAAATGGCGGGACCGAATTTACGTGCAACAGTGTGTTAATTGAATTAAATACTGATAAAAGGAATTAAATGTTATCAATTATAATCTGTGTGCTATTTCCTAATATATTTAATACTTTAGAGGATTTTGTCTACAGATTTTTAAAAAAAAAATCGATGAAAAAATACTCAGTACGATATTTCTTTAGCTTTATATGATGATAGACAAGCCCAGCACAAAGAAAATGTGAACGATATGACTGCGCAAAGACCTGTGATTGGCCCTGATTTTGCCGAAGAATTTATTTATTTATTATTATTTTTTTTTTGAAATCTAATATGCATTGAACATTATCGCATGATTTATGAATATTTCATGCTTATCAATCCAGAGCAAGGTTGGATGTGTTTAGTCTAGCCATATTTGTAAATAACTTGCCCTGATCATATAAGTTTAATCGAAAGTGTCATTATTTCTTTTTAGAAAAACGATTCGAATTTTTTTTCTATGAATATGAGATCTTATATAGTTTTATATAAAGAGACTTAAGATGCAACTGTTGTAAAAACTTAAATGAAAACTTTAAGATTTTCATCAAGTGCTAGAAATTCTTATAGTTTTTCACACAATTTATCTTCGCAAAATTGATCGTGAAGTCTGCTTTTTAATATATGGATAGTAAAAATATTACAAAATTTATTTAGAAAAATCTATTTAAATTGTATTTAATTTTTTCTTCTATTCTGAAAATTATATTCATCCTATCAATTACTGTTGCATTTGTAGAATTTTTTTTCGAAAATGGAAATAAATACATAAAAATAGAAATCTTTTTGAAATTTAGCATTAGCCCTGAACAATTACCATCTTTCTCATTTTTATCTATCAGATCCTAATCTGAGGGAGGGGATACTAAATCATAAAAACGCTATCATCGATTTGATTCAAAATATGTAAGCAAATTACACAAAATATGCTTTTAATACAGCCTTATTCTAGAAATTCGTTCAACAAATTGTAATAAATTTACTGAGCAATTATTTTATTATTTGACTTATTAATGCTTATTTATGTAATTAAATATTTATTAAAATAAATTAATTACTTATCATTATCATGAAATTCTTACCAGATCAATATATGCATTGCAATAAATAGCTAAATATAATAAAATATTATCTTGTACAAAAGTTATTTCAGGACCCTGCAATTCAATTTTGTTCCGTTTCTTCTATTGTTTGGAACACCATGAGGGAAATAAAACATTCAAATTAATATTTGTATAAATAATGAGATCATATTAAATAACATTATCACCATGAAAGTTATTGATGTAACATGTGCATTTAAGACATTTTTTTTAAAATTAATGGAATAATTGGAGGATATTTTAAGTGGTATCATTGAAAATATTAATTTTTGAGTTTTTTGATATCGTAACAATTACTTCTGTGTAATAATATTTTCGTAAATTATAACAAGGACTGCAGTAGTTTTGTTTAATTTTTAATTAACTAAATTCTATTAAAACTTTGAAAAATTAGTTCCGAGCTGCATATTTCTACCTTCCAAAATATATTTTGCGAAATTTTATAATTCTAGTTCAAACGATCAGTCTAATAGAGCACCAACGCGCAGACAGACGCATATTTAATTTTAATTAATATAATTTTGATTTAAATTCTTTTCTTGTTTAGTAAAATCATTCAGGAAAATGCTGAATATATTTGGGGGTGGGGATTCTTAATGAGTTGCTTATCATCAAGTTTTCTGATTTTACGGCATGTGAAATACAAATGCGGAAGAAAATTCTAACACTCCTTTTGTATGACTCAGATTATAACCTGATAATTTTTATCAACTTTCTACGTGACGAATATGAAAAAAAAAAAAGCAGATATGGTGTATTTTATCATAATTTTCAGATGTGCATTTTCTGAACAGGTTTTGGAACTTCATGTATCACATGCCTTTGTTTACGGTATGTTCTAATGATAAGAATAAGATATTTTTTGATAATAAATTGAGTTCTAAAGACTGGAAAATATCAGTCAAAAAAAAAAAAAAAAGGAATCGGCACGTGTGAAAGAACGTGTTTTTTTGCACTATAATGTGTTGTATATGCGATAGATTATCAAATTTAGGAATATGTGTTGAAATGAACGAAAAGCATATCATACACGCAATGGTATTCATTTTCTACGAATTTTAAGTCAATCCTTAGCCCGAGTGTATGCTATAGATGTTAAAAATACTTCTTAACTTGATTTTCTCATTATAAAATATATTAAAAATATGAATATCTTTATATAGATTTTCGTTTAATAGCAGTGGATTTTTTTTTTTGATAGTTTGCGAAGAAGTTTGCTATTTGAAATAGAAACTTGAGTAAAGAACTAAAAAGCGATTGATTTGCAGTTTCTTTGAAATGATATATATTAATGAGTTTTTTAAATTAAACCATGAGTCAAATATTCAGTTGAGATATCTATAGTCACTCGGAATCTCTCTAACTCTTGCTTTAACCCTTTAAAGGACCATTTTTTTTTCTAGTCATATTATGTTAAAATATTTTTAGGCTTAAAATTAGAATAAGAAAAGGGATTCATTTAGCTTATTAGACAAATTTAATTTGATTCATTAATTAATTTGGTTAATTAATAATTAAGTAACAAATCAAGACACATCATTTTGTGTAAAATAATGAACTAAAGCATCTAAGTTTCTGTCTTTTAAAAAAAATTTGTCAGAACTTATGCCAACCTACATAAATTCATACGAAAATTGATAAATTTGGTGGGAAGCATACTTCCCACGGCCCTAGAAAGGGTTATATACTGCAGCCTTTCAAATATTTATTTGATATTTCATTTCCGTTTCAAATGCCCGAACAGGATTTTGATTGAGTTTATACTTGTCTACTGTTTATAGTCAACAAGAAATAATGAGCCTATGCTGAATTGTGAAAGCAAATGTCTTTTAGAAGCTTTCAACTAAAAATTCGGTTATAGCAATTTTTAAAAAAAAAAAAAATCCTGTTGATTCTTGCACTTATTTTAGTATTTTTTGGAATAGTTTAAAATGGCAACAGAAATACTAAATTTTTATTTGCGCTTTTAAATTAGGAATGATTTAGATTTTCTCTTGTTGAATATAAAAGCGTTCCATTAGAGCTATTGGATTTTCATCATTATACTATGAAGCAAGAAACACATTCGTACGAGCTCTGAAAATAAAAGCATGAGCTTTCATGATATTCACTGACTTGCTCAAGATGAGCAGTTTTTATCCGATGCTTGGAGGGTAGGGGGGGTAATAATATCTCTATTAAAGAGTATGAGAAAGTTCCGGGGAGACAAATCCCGCGAATTTTGGTTGTCAGTGCAAATAAAATCTACATCTAACAATTGTACTTCCATGCACATGTGTGAATGTGTGTGTATGTGTATGTTTATATTAATATATATAAAACAGATAATGATAAATGAATGATGGGAAATAAAATAATAAAAGTTGCAGAAACTATCACTTACTTAATTGTGATAAAATTATGAAAAAAATTGTCATTTTGATCTTCAAAATTGTGAAACAAAGGAAAATGTGGTGAATGTTTGATTATTGTCAGCAATTCCAGAATGCCACGGAGTTTGCTTTTTATCCGTTGTGTGCTTTTTTAAAAAAAAAAAAAAAAAAAAAAACATTAACTTAGAATTACTGAGTTTTTTTAAAAGCAGAAGAATATCTTTACAGCTGAAAGAAATGACAGAATTTTACTTAGAGCGATCTGTAACAAATGTATATATGCGATGAAATTTAATTCCTTTTGATCAGTTTTTTAACGATATTTTCGGATTTCATTTAATTATTGATATACATCCTGAAGAAAACAAATTTAAAAGTCATCATTGAGCCAGTCAGAAACAAAAAATAAGCGTCTTTTTTTTTAATTATTTTTTTAATATTTACGTGGATAACAAATGCAAATTTAAAACCCTATCACCGAAAGCAATCTTTAAAGATCATTGCACTTTGAGTTATCTAAAATGTGATAATTTATTTTCTAAGTAGGTGTAATCTTTACCGATTTCCAGCAGTAGGAAGTGTTCACAAACAAATGTTAAAAAAAAAAAAAAAAATATGAATTTTCTGCACATTTTAGTATCAAAATAGTTTTTGATTTTGCTATCTTTTTGGATGTTTCACAAATGATTCATTTCATTTGATAATTTTATGTTCGATATCATTCAATTCATTTAGTGCTTATAAATGTTAGTGTTAGTGGAGTTCTTTAGTATGCTGAAATTCATTTTATTGCAAACATTTTTGGTATTTTTTAAAAATATTTCTTATTAAGTGTAATTATTTTTTTTTTATGTTCTATGTACACATTACATAGATTTTTTTAAAAGGTTTTTAATTAGATGTTTTTTTCTTTTTATTTTCAGAAACCCTTATCTTCTCTAGTGCCTGCAAGTAAGTATTCTTTTTCTCTAAAGTTAATCTTTTTTTTATATAAACTGTTTCTTTAAAATGTTCATAATTATTAGAAACTTCAGTTGTAGTGTTATGATCTCAGAATAGACTTATTCTACGAATATAACGAATACGAATAATTTTTACGAATTACGAATATACGAATAATTTATCTAAGTTTTATTTAAATTTATGATGGACATTGTAAAATGAGTAGATTCGAAAGTCACATTTTTTTTCTATAGGCAGTATATCTAAGCTGTAAACCATGTATGGATTTATTATTGTAATAATTAAATATATCCTAGCCTATATGTGAATAATTTGCCTTATTCGAAAATTGATTTGAATTAATTTGATTCTTTTGTAAAATTATTTTAATGGGTCGTTATTTTAAACCATGTTATAATAAGTTGGTTATTATCTTATGTATCGATATTTTTTATTTTAATTAACATTTATACATAAAATTGTAGATTTTAAATGTTTTATACAGTATAGAGAAAAATTCTCTTCTATCTATTATTGAAACAAAGCAATACATTTTTAATGTAATCATTTGCGAGAATATTTTGTTGTATTTTTAAAAGTATTTTTATTTTAAAATGATAAGAAATATTATTTACTAATTTCAACAATTGATTTGAAATTATTTCAAACATTTAACTTAGGCATCATACATTGTTTTAAGTAATTAAAAATTAAATATAAATATAGCTTTCTATTCAGTTATCAGAAAAAATGGAATATGTGAAGCAATCAAGAAAATGTTTTAAATTTTGATTTAGGTATCTGGTTCCACACATTACCATATATGTTATTTATTAAATTACTATTTATTATAAGTAATTATTTAAAAATTTATTTCTACTTTTATAAGTTACACATTTTGCATTTTTTAATTATGAAACTTTTACGAACTTCATTAAATAACGAATCATAATAATTAGTTTTCATGGTATGATTGTATTTAATAATTCAAATAAGGACGCGTGAATCTAGGAAAATATGCTAAAATATTTCCATGATTTAACTTTAATTGTATACATTTTTAAATAACAAATGACGAATGAAATAAATTAATAACGAATAAAATAAATAAATAAAAAATGAAATCTACGATCGCAAATTTTAAGTTATCATGTGAGAACATTATTATTTTTTAAGTCATTATTTGTCTTAATTAATTTAAGTCCTTAACCAGTTTAAACCGGTTTAGAGAGCTCCAAAACTTTTTTGCCAACCAAGAAAAAATTAAAAATGTAAATTGCCATTTAAACTTTATTCATTGCCTATGCAATTCAAGCTTCAAAACCCCATAACTAGGGATTGCAATACCGGTATACCGGGATACCGAATACCGGTATTTCGAGCCATTTGTACAATTTTGTAATACCGGTATTCACAAGTTTAAATACCGGTTTTTCGGTATTTACTAGAAATTTTTAAAATTGTCTTCATTATATGTTCAGGTATCGCGAATATAGCAATATAGTATACGTTTTTGTTTTTATGTCTCCCTAACGGGCGAAATTAATTAGCTAATTAATGGCTTAATTAATTGCTTAAATCTAAATTAGCGAAACATGTATTATCCCTGAAAGAAAATATTGTATCCATAACGACTGATGGAGCAACAATTATGAAAAAAGTTGGAAAGTTGATTGGTGCAAATCAGCAATTGTGCTATGCACATGGAATTCAATTAGGAGTAATAGATGTATTATACCAAAAATATAAAGAACAGAAGAATCCAAATATTGTGGATATAGAAACTTCGGATTCCAACTTTGAAAAGAGTAAGAGTGAGAGTGATATTGACAATGAAGATAATGACAATGTAATTGTTGAAGAAGATATTGCTAATGAGGATGAAATATTAACTTATCAAGAATTGCTTCCTATAATTTATAAAGTTCGAAAAATTATTAAAATATTTAAACGTTCCCCTATAAAAAGGATATATTACTAAAATATATACTAATTGAAAATAAAACAGAATATATGTTAATATTAGATTCTAAAACACGTTGGAACAGTTTACTCCTAATAATGGAACGATTTTTGAAACTGAGAAATCCAATCCAAAAAGCAATAATTTACTTAAACCGGTAAATTAATTTTTCAGATAGTGAATTCGACTTAATATTCAGAACTATATCAGCTCTACTTCCAATAAAACTGACTATTGAGGCATTATGTCGGAGAGATTCTAATTTATTAACAGCTAATGCAACAATAAATTTCATGTTGCAGTCACTGAAAGAACAGCACACATTAGTATCTGAAGAATTTTATATTACTTTGAAAAATCGCACAGAAAAAAGGCCTACCGAAATAGAAAATGTCTTATGGTATTTACATAATTCTAATGATTTTAAAAATGAAAATGAAAAGAAGAAAAGAAAATAACCAATTCAAATCTGATTAAGTTAGAGTAAAGTTTCTTAAAATTTTTTTCCCACAAACCTATCCACATTCAGAATTCGGTTCAATTATCGAAATTATGATGTCACTACTGTCGATAGTGAAAAGGAATCGTCTCTTGAACAAAAATTAGAATTAGCGATAAATGAAAATAATTCAGCAAACCAAAATACAATACAGAAATCAGCCATATCCAAAATCATCCAACGAGAAACCGATTTATTTGAAGATGAGGGATTTAGAGGTAAATACTTGGAAAAAGTATATCGCGCATTGCTAACAGTACAACCAACTAGCGTAGATGCCGAAAGAGCGTTTTCAACAGCTGGTAATTTTTACACAAAATTACTTTTCAGGCTTAATGACAGTACAATGGATGCATTATGTTTTTTTTAGATCACATTTCAAAAATTTGTAATAGTACCACAAACTGAATAGTGATATTTACACTTTTTTTGTGATTTAAATAAATAAGATGTTTCTTTACTTTTTGGTAATTATATACTGTTATAATTTATAAGTTACAAATTATTTTTGTGATATTTACACTCTCTAACAAAACTGGCAAATAAAAAAAAAGAAACACCTTTGTCTTTCTTTTCCCAAAATTTCTAATACCGGTATTAAAACCGGTATACCGGTATTAAGATTTAAAAAATACCGAATACCGGTATTGAAATTTTGGTCCGGTATTGCAATCCCTACCCATAACCAAAACAACATCATGTTCTCACAAAAAGGAATGCCACGTTTGGAAGCTGAATAATGAGCGATTTCCAAATGATAAACTATTTTCCAATAAATTTTTAAACATATTAATTTATATAAAGTTTTTACGAAAACAATGTTTTTGTAAACAGAAACTGCTATTTTCTAATTTCTGAGATCATAAAATAGTTTCATAATGGATTAATCTTAGAACAGGAGTCAAATGCTTCAATGTTTCGCACTTCAGAATGACTGAACTGATATTTCCCCATTGGGGGAAAGAGAAAATACTTTTATCAAAACTGTTATTAAACGCGAGTGAAGATTTTTTTGAACATATTATAAAAATTAAATTATTTAATTTATTCCGAAAAAAAATTACATTCCATGAAAATAACAGCTATGATGTCGTAGTTCTACGTCAACCTTTTAAAAATGCATCTGCTGTCAAAGAAGCATGCATGATAATAAAGCAATACTGGTAAAAGCAGGTCAATCTTTTAAAAACGCATCTGCTTTCAAAGAAGCATACATAATAATAATGCAATACTGGTAAAAGCAGGTAAAAAAATATATATGCGATTAAAAGGTGATGATGAAAATTGCCATTTATGCTTTATTCATTGCTTACGCGATTTCGAGCTTCAAAACCTCCTAACCGAAACAACATCATATTCTCATATAATAATCAATCATTTCAATATAATCCAAATAATGTATTTAATTTATTAGAAGATCAGACATGCGAAAAAAATGTTTATGCATTGAAATATTTTCATGATTATATTTGTGCTCATTAAAAATTTTTCGGTGTTCTTTTTATCATTTTCCTGGCTCTATTTCTGCTCTTTTATTATTCGTCGTTATAATTATGATTAAAGAGCCAAAAAGTACAATTTATATCATAATTTTGTATCATTTGTATCATAATTTTTCCTTCCCCAAAAATGAGTCAATTAAGACATAAAAGAAATATATCCGTACAGATTAGCTGTTTATGTTCCGCCGAGAGCGCTGCATTAATTAACTCCTTTCAATGCTCTCACTAATTTAATCCTTACAGCTTTTAGCGGAAAGGATTTTGACTTCCCATTCTTCTGAATTAATTCTTTTAAGTAAATTGAATTAGTGTTATGAGCTGTAACTTCCTGTGATTTGTAAATTATGTAGGGGGCTGCTACCATTAAACTAGACCTTCGATAGAAATTATTTTATTTTAGCGTGGATTATTTCTTCGTATGCGCAAATAAAATAAGGGCCCTTTGCTTAGAATAATAAAAATACATTATTTTTACGTTTCTAAGTGCACATGTAATAGGCTATTGTTATTGTTCGAAAATTCTTGACGTTCTGAGAAACTGAATAAGAATTTTAGGGTATAGTTTTGAAATACGTTTAGTTTTATTATAATTGAATTATTAAATAAAAAAAATATTTATTATTTTAAGGAAACGTGATGTTTATATATGTGGGTTCTTTTGCTTTACTAAGCTAAATATATATATTTATCTATTTACTCTATTTTTTTTGAAAGTCTTTACTTTATAAATAATGTATGTCGCTAAGTTCGTGATGAATTTTTTGAAGAATATGCTTATGTAAATAAAATATTCCTTTTTTGAATTTTTGTCTAAAATTTGTTGAAAAACACTTATGAAGCAAAAATATATCATTTATGATCTGAAATAGCATTAAAACATAGATTGTACTAATATGAAAAGTAATTTAACCTCGCAAAAAATGAATGTCCAACAACAAAATTAAAATGTTTATATACATGCAAACATATTTTAGCAGAGGCGTAGCCGAAAAGAAGAAACTTTTGAAATTTTAACTTCGATTTATTTCATCACGGGAGTCGTAATTTGTACAGGAAAGAGGCGATGATAAAACAACGTCTCTTTAGATCGTGATGCAAGAGCAAAGTGTCAGAATTTTTTTCCTTCAATGATTTTACTATGAGATTTTGATAGGTATTTCTTTGACACTTGTACTCTTAGGAAAGGGAATGTTAGTTATTTTTAAAAGAATGTTGTAAGCATTAGGGATTTTTATTCGTTCCCGCTTAGCATAAGAAAATGTTAGTCATCAGTTTTCTAAATCCACTTTTAAAAGTAATTAAATAAAAAACGGGATTTTACTATGAGATTTTGATAGGTATTTCTTTGACACTTGTACTCTTAGGAAAGGGAATGTTAGTTATTTTTAAAAGAATGTTGTAAGCATTAGGGATTTTTATTCGTTCCCGCTTAGCATAAGAAAATGTTAGTCATCAGTTTTCTAAATCCACTTTTAAAAGTAATTAAATAAAAAACGGGATTTTACTATGAGATTTTGATAGGTATTTCTTTGACACTTGTACTCTTAGGAAAGGGAATGTTAGTTATTTTTAAAAGAATGTTGTAAGCATTAGGGATTTTTATTCGTTCCCGCTTAGCATAAGAAAATGTTAGTCATCAGTTTTCTAAATCCACTTTTAAAAGTAATTAAATAAAAAACGGGATTTTACTATGAGATTTTGATAGGTATTTCTTTGACACTTGTACTCTTAGGAAAGGGAATGTTAGTTATTTTTAAAAGAATGTTGTAAGCATTAGGGATTTTTATTCGTTCCCGCTTAGCATAAGAAAATGTTAGTCATCAGTTTTCTAAATCCACTTTTAAAAGTAATTAAATAAAAAACGGGATTTTACTATGAGATTTTGATAGGTATTTCTTTGACACTTGTACTCTTAGGAAAGGGAATGTTAGTTATTTTTAAAAGAATGTTGTAAGCATTAGGGATTTTTATTCGTTCCCGCTTAGCATAAGAAAATGTTAGTCATCAGTTTTCTAAATCCACTTTTAAAAGTAATTAAATAAAAAACGGGATTTTACTATGAGATTTTGATAGGTATTTCTTTGACACTTGTACTCTTAGGAAAGGGAATGTTAGTTATTTTTAAAAGAATGTTGTAAGCATTAGGGATTTTTATTCGTTCCCGCTTAGCATAAGAAAATGTTAGTCATCAGTTTTCTAAATCCACTTTTAAAAGTAATTAAATAAAAAACGGGATTTTACTATGAGATTTTGATAGGTATTTCTTTGACACTTGTACTCTTAGGAAAGGGAATGTTAGTTATTTTTAAAAGAATGTTGTAAGCATTAGGGATTTTTATTCGTTCCCGCTTAGCATAAGAAAATGTTAGTCATCAGTTTTCTAAATCCACTTTTAAAAGTAATTAAATAAAAAACGGGATTTTACTATGAGATTTTGATAGGTATTTCTTTGACACTTGTACTCTTAGGAAAGGGAATGTTAGTTATTTTTAAAAGAATGTTGTAAGCATTAGGGATTTTTATTCGTTCCCGCTTAGCATAAGAAAATGTTAGTCATCAGTTTTCTAAATCCACTTTTAAAAGTAATTAAATAAAAAACGGGATTTTACTATGAGATTTTGATAGGTATTTCTTTGACACTTGTACTCTTAGGAAAGGGAATGTTAGTTATTTTTAAAAGAATGTTGTAAGCATTAGGGATTTTTATTCGTTCCCGCTTAGCATAAGAAAATGTTAGTCATCAGTTTTCTAAATCCACTTTTAAAAGTAATTAAATAAAAAACGGGATTTTACTATGAGATTTTGATAGGTATTTCTTTGACACTTGTACTCTTAGGAAAGGGAATGTTAGTTATTTTTAAAAGAATGTTGTAAGCATTAGGGATTTTTATTCGTTCCCGCTTAGCATAAGAAAATGTTAGTCATCAGTTTTCTAAATCCACTTTTAAAAGTAATTAAATAAAAAACGGGATTTTACTATGAGATTTTGATAGGTATTTCTTTGACACTTGTACTCTTAGGAAAGGGAATGTTAGTTATTTTTAAAAGAATGTTGTAAGCATTAGGGATTTTTATTCGTTCCCGCTTAGCATAAGAAAATGTTAGTCATCAGTTTTCTAAATCCACTTTTAAAAGTAATTAAATAAAAAACGGGATTTTACTATGAGATTTTGATAGGTATTTCTTTGACACTTGTACTCTTAGGAAAGGGAATGTTAGTTATTTTTAAAAGAATGTTGTAAGCATTAGGGATTTTTATTCGTTCCCGCTTAGCATAAGAAAATGTTAGTCATCAGTTTTCTAAATCCACTTTTAAAAGTAATTAAATAAAAAACGGGATTTTACTATGAGATTTTGATAGGTATTTCTTTGACACTTGTACTCTTAGGAAAGGGAATGTTAGTTATTTTTAAAAGAATGTTGTAAGCATTAGGGATTTTTATTCGTTCCCGCTTAGCATAAGAAAATGTTAGTCATCAGTTTTCTAAATCCACTTTTAAAAGTAATTAAATAAAAAACGGGAATTGGATCAGGAAAAAAAGAGAGAATTTTAGAATAAAGTTAAGATGGGCTAATTTAAGATAAAAATTAGAAATTAATATATATATATATATATATATATATATATATATTGCTTACATGTTCAGCTAGCTAATATTCAAGAAATTCTGCACAGTTAAATTTTTAATATATTTCACATTTGCATTTTTCTTACTAACAGAAATGAACTGAAAACATGGCAAGAGAGTAAAAGTTTAATAAAATATGAATGATTAATTGCTTCTATGTAAATTATCAGATGTAATAATTATGCAGTTATTCTCTAATAAGATTTTTCGTTTAAGGTAAAAAAAAAAAAAAAAATGTCGCATGACTTATTAACAGTGCATGATATATCCACATTCCCACTGAGAGGGAAGCGAAATATCTCAGATTTGAGGATGAAAAGCTTCCGGTTTGTTGATTGGTTCTTGTCTTCCTGGTGTTGTGGGGTTGAGTCACATCCGGGCCGATGATGGGACGTTAATTCACTCAATGATGGGACGAAAAGGTTCTATCTAGGCCGATAGCATCGAAAAATATATTCTATATATAATTATGCAAATAAGATTTATTGTTTAAGATAGAAAATGTTGCATGACTTGTCCATAGTACATGATATACTCGTATTCCTACCGGGAAGGGGATACTTCAGATTTGAGGATGAAAAGCTTCCGGTATGTTAGTTGGCTTTCTTCTACCTGTTGGGTATAGTAATGGTGTAGGGTTGAATCACCTCTAGCCGATGACGGCGCGTGCTTCCTACAGAAGTTCTACCGTGACCGATTAATGGCTTTAGGGACTCAACTGTAGTTCTTATTTATTGCGATTGAGGCGTCCTGATCATTCAGTTTAATAGTGTGCTTTCGGGTAAATCGGGATAGCTCAAATATGCTTATCCAAGCAATGCATGAACTAGAAATTTGCTAAAGTCGCTTAAATCATGATAGTTTATTTGAATGTTGTGCATGTCAAATTCAGAATGAAACAAATTAACTGAATTTTTGCCTTTTATGTTAAAAGGTTATCCAAGATTTTGAGTGAATTAAATGCCTCATGAAGTATTGCTCCAAGACGCATTGTCACTTCGATTCTGAGGTGCCTTCATTTCTGCGTTAGATTCAGTTTTGGCTCTGGGACGTTATAAAATGGATGGGTATTATTTTTTCATTCTGTTACTGTCTATTTTCCCCTGTGAAAACAAAACGAAAAAAAAAATATATAATAATTGTAATATTTTTTAAGATAGCGTAAATATGTAATTATTAAACATGCTTTTTAAGAAACAGAATTCTGAAAAGGATAGACGTCTTAGCCGTTCCAACATATCGAAATATGTGACTTTAAAACTTGAAATGTAGTCAGATAGTAATCTCGAATCATGTTAACTACATTTGACGATAGATGTTATATTATCGGTATGTCTTGATACTGCTAGGTAGCTGCATAAGTTTAAACATATGGTAGTTTACTACTGTCAGATAAATCCATTTATATGAAAAGAATTGCATATTTATTTTATCAATATAGTCGTGAAAATTATTTTCTTGTCTCTAAGAACCGATTTCAGATTTTATCTTTGCAAATGCTGACAGCAATTTTGAGAATTCCCTGAACGCAGCTCGTTTTTCCTTTAGAATTTAATTCTTTTATTTTTAAAATTCTTTTCTTTTAAAAGAAAAATCCATTATATTATTGATAAAATACATTATAAAACCATTATATTATTAATAAAATACATTATAAAACCGTTATATTATTAATAGAATAGATTATAAAACCATTATATTATTAATAAAATGCATTATGTTATTAATAAAATCCATTATAAAGCCATAAAAAATCAATTGTTAATAAAAAAAAACATTAATCTCGTTTTTAAAATCCATTATATTATTTTTAATTATAAGTTTTTTTTATAATTGAAAATAATATAATGGATTAGCTTTAAATATTTCGAATCCTACATTCTTTTATTTTAACTCCCTCCCTCCAAAAAAAGGTAGATTGCTTAATATTAACATGTCTATATGGACCTATTCTACTTACAAAATACTACTCATTTGATTGTAACGGATTTTTACTAATAATAGATTTTTGAAGCTCACAAATCCATCTAAATTATCATTGAATATTAGGTAGCGACTCATCGGCGTTTTCTTATTCCACTCTTTTTACAAAAACTGTGACTGACTACCTATATACTATATCCATCAAACAAATATTCATTTAAGAAACGCTTTCTTTGACAGACATAATGATTCTCTTTTCCTCCATTTTTTACCGAAAACATAATTTGTGAGTAATGGATCCCATCATGATATGCCCCTATACCCCAAGGCAATAACAATCTTCCGAAACGTCACGACGTATCCCCTTAACGATGTGGAACATCTCATCGTAGGACGTAATCCAGTTCATAAAAGTCAAGAAATAACAAGATAAATGCCCTTTTTTCCTTTCCGTGTCCCCTGGTTACAATTGTGAAACGTTTCCCTAAGTAACTGCATAATAACCTCTTTAACCCAGAACCATAAATCCGGCCATCTCAAAAAGAATACTTCACATCCCTCCATCCCACGCCTTTTGTCCCACTTAATAGCACATCGATAGTCCCGGTCTATATATATCTCATCGCGGCCCTCCCGCTTTCGATCGTCTGAGTCGATGCCTGCGCACATACCTGCTATTTTTCCGAGAAAATCTCGGGACAGAAGACAGAGGGAAGCAAGCGGCAGATCGAATGCTGCCAGGTGCTACCGGCCGCCCTCGCGTGGCCTAAGATGCCGTCCGCACTGCCCGAGACCCATGACCCGCGACCTCCCTCCAATCATTGGTATAGGAGGCACAGATTCAAAACAGAATCCACCTCCAATAAGAGGTCTTACTCGCAGGCACTCAGGGCCTTCAGGGTGCACCTTCGAAAAAGAAGGGACGGATATGTTGTTAATGGGGACGGATATACTTCCGACTGTACAGGTATGTACCAGGTGGTTCGACACTGATTGTTAATCAGGTGGTTTGGTTATCTTGTACACGCATTTTAAAGTTCAAAATTATGAATGAAGTTGATTAATATATATTCAAGCATTTAATTGTTAACTTCAAAAATTAATTTGTCGATATTGTTAACAATTCTGAAATTTAACAAAACAGATCCTAATGTATGTATCTGAGATCTCGGATTCTAACGCAGTAGATAAAAATTCTCATAAAATTTAAAGTTTCAACAATTTGTCTGTCTGTGTATGTTATTTGGAAATCCAAATGTACGCACACATAATTATCTAATCTTTTTTATTCACTTCATTGCTTTTTAATTATACTCGATTTGTATATCTCGTAAAGATATGAAAACATTTGTTAGAATTTTAATTTAAAATCTCTATAGGTTGGTAAAGTATTTGATATTAGAGTATAATACATAGAGGAAATAAGTTTAGTAGTTTTGCCCGTTTCATTAATTTCTCGTTAAAGTATTTGATATTAGAGTATACTTAGGGCGAAATAGGTTTAGAAGTGTTGCCAGATTTCGTTAATTTCTTCACTTTTCATTGTCATGCAAAAATAATAAATTTAAAGTATATACAAATCAATTTCACCCTTTCAGTAATATAAATTAAGAAATTAGAAATTTTTCATTCAAAAATCAAAATACTTTCGCGAGAATGTTAAATTATGAAAATCTTCTCTTCATCAGTTTGACCCAATGGTTATAATTGGAGAAATGTCATTATTTTCCAAATAAATTTTTTGATATGAATACTTTTTCATTTCGGTAATGGTAGGAATTAATTGAAAGAGTTGATATTGGTATTATTATCTTAGTATTTATTGATTAGAACTACATGCAAACAGTCTGTAGATTTTTAAGCGCTACTTGAGAAGCACATGGCTATAAATTATAATACTAATAAATTAATGAATAGCATTGATATTTTGCATGATCTAAAAAGAGACGGAAAAAATATAGTAAAATAATTTTATTTATATTTTTTGCTGTTTGTTAATTGATGTCCCACTTGTTATCTTACTTCAGTGATGACTACATAAGTACAAACCATATGTTTCGTACTTTCATATGTTTGAAAGTATGAAACCAGCCATATGTTTTTTACTTTCTTTTTACCATCGGATGTTTTGTGGAAAAATTACCTTTTAGTATCATTGAGATTACGTCAAATGATTAATTTTTGCTGTCATATAAAAAAAAAACTGTTATAGTAGGAGTGAATGGAGCCCAAAGCGAAATATATTCTGCAATACAGAAATTCACTCTGAAAGTTATGCGAAATATCTTAATTCATTTTTGTTATTAATTTTAGATTTCTTGTGCTCCGATAATTATTAATCAAAATTTTTTAAAACACAATAATCATTTTTCTGAAGTTAAAGAACTTCTGTTTATGCTTTTTACTTTCTTTTTACCATCGGATGTTTTGTGGAAAAATTACCTTTTAGTATCATTGAGATTACGTCAAATGATTAATTTTTGCTGTCATATAAAAAAAAAAAACTGTTATAGTAGGAGTGAATGGAGCCCAAAGCGAAATATATTCTGCAATACAGAAATTCACTCTGAAAGTTATGCGAAATATCTTAATTCATTTTTGTTATTAATTTTAGATTTCTTGTGCTCCGATAATTATTAATCAAAATTTTTTAAAACACAATAATCATTTTTCTGAAGTTAAAGAACTTCTGTTTATGCTTTTTACTTTCTTTTTACCATCGGATGTTTTGTGGAAAAATTACCTTTTAGTATCATTGAGATTACGTCAAATGATTAATTTTTGCTGTCATATAAAAAAAAAAACTGTTATAGTAGGAGTGAATGGAGCCCAAAGCGAAATATATTCTGCAATACAGAAATTCACTCTGAAAGTTATGCGAAATATCTTAATTCATTTTTGTTATTAATTTTAGATTTCTTCTGCTCCGATAATTATTAATCAAAATTTTTTAAAACACAATAATCATTTTTCTGAAGTTAAAGAACTTCTGTTTATGCTTTTTACTTTCTTTTTACCATCGGATGTTTTGTGGAAAAATTACCTTTTAGTATCATTGAGATTACGTCAAATGATTAATTTTTGCTGTCATATAAAAAAAAAAAAACTGTTATAGTAGGAGTGAATGGAGCCCAAAGCGAAATATATTCTGCAATACAGAAATTCACTCTGAAAGTTATGCGAAATATCTTAATTCATTTTTGTTATTAATTTTAGATTTCTTGTGCTCCGATAATTATTAATCAAAATTTTTTAAAACACAATAATCATTTTTCTGAAGTTAAAGAACTTCTGTTTATGCTTTTTACTTTCTTTTTACCATCGGATGTTTTGTGGAAAAATTACCTTTTAGTATCATTGAGATTACGTCAAATGATTAATTTTTGCTGTCATATAAAAAAAAAAAACTGTTATAGTAGGAGTGAATGGAGCCCAAAGCGAAATATATTCTGCAATACAGAAATTCACTCTGAAAGTTATGCGAAATATCTTAATTCATTTTTGTTATTAATTTTAGATTTCTTGTGCTCCGATAATTATTAATCAAAATTTTTTAAAACACAATAATCATTTTTCTGAAGTTAAAGAACTTCTGTTTATGCTTTTTACTTTCTTTTTACCATCGGATGTTTTGTGGAAAAATTACCTTTTAGTATCATTGAGATTACGTCAAATGATTAATTTTTGCTGTCATATAAAAAAAAAAAAATGTTATAGTAGGAGTGAATGGAGCCCAAAGCGAAATATATTCTGCAATACAGAAATTCACTCTGAAAGTTATGCGAAATATCTTAATTCATTTTTGTTATTAATTTTAGATTTCTTCTGCTCCGATAATTATTAATCAAAATTTTTTAAAACACAATAATCATTTTTCTGAAGTTAAAGAACTTCTGTTTATGCTTTTTACTTTCTTTTTACCATCGGATGTTTTGTGGAAAAATTACCTTTTAGTATCATTGAGATTACGTCAAATGATTAATTTTTGCTGTCATATAAAAAAAAAAACTGTTATAGTAGGAGTGAATGGAGCCCAAAGCGAAATATATTCTGCAATACAGAAATTCACTCTGAAAGTTATGCGAAATATCTTAATTCATTTTTGTTATTAATTTTAGATTTCTTGTGCTCCGATAATTATTAATCAAAATTTTTTAAAACACAATAATCATTTTTCTGAAGTTAAAGAACTTCTGTTTATGCTTTTTACTTTCTTTTTACCATCGGATGTTTTGTGGAAAAATTACCTTTTAGTATCATTGAGATTACGTCAAATGATTAATTTTTGCTGTCATATAAAAAAAAAAAAACTGTTATAGTAGGAGTGAATGGAGCCCAAAGCGAAATATATTCTGCAATACAGAAATTCACTCTGAAAGTTATGCGAAATATCTTAATTCATTTTTGTTATTAATTTTAGATTTCTTGTGCTCCGATAATTATTAATCAAAATTTTTTAAAACACAATAATCATTTTTCTGAAGTTAAAGAACTTCTGTTTATGCTTTTTACTTTCTTTTTACCATCGGATGTTTTGTGGAAAAATTACCTTTTAGTATCATTGAGATTACGTCAAATGATTAATTTTTGCTGTCATATAAAAAAAAAAAACTGTTATAGTAGGAGTGAATGGAGCCCAAAGCGAAATATATTCTGCAATACAGAAATTCACTCTGAAAGTTATGCGAAATATCTTAATTCTTTTTTGTTATTAATTTTAGATTTCTTCTGCTCCGATAATTATTAATCAAAATTTTTTAAAACACAATAATCATTTTTCTGAAGTTAAAGAACTTCTGTTTATGCTTTTTACTTTCTTTTTACCATCGGATGTTTTGTGGAAAAATTACCTTTTAGTATCATTGAGATTACGTCAAATGATTAATTTTTGCTGTCATATAAAAAAAAAAAACTGTTATAGTAGGAGTGAATGGAGCCCAAAGCGAAATATATTCTGCAATACAGAAATTCACTCTGAAAGTTATGCGAAATATCTTAATTCATTTTTGTTATTAATTTTAGATTTCTTCTGCTCCGATAATTATTAATCAAAATTTTTTAAAACACAATAATCATTTTTCTGAAGTTAAAGAACTTCTGTTTATGTTTTTTACTTTCTTTTTACCATCGGATGTTTTGTGGAAAAATTACCTTTTAGTATCATTGAGATTACGTCAAATGATTAATTTTTGCTGTCATATAAAAAAAAAAAACTGTTATAGTAGGAGTGAATGGAGCCCAAAGCGAAATATATTCTGCAATACAGAAATTCACTCTGAAAGTTATGCGAAATATCTTAATTCATTTTTGTTATTAATTTTAGATTTCTTCTGCTCCGATAATTATTAATCAAAATTTTTTAAAACACAATAATCATTTTTCTGAAGTTAAAGAACTTCTGTTTATGCTTTTTACTTTCTTTTTACCATCGGATGTTTTGTGGAAAAATTACCTTTTAGTATCATTGAGATTACGTCAAATGATTAATTTTTGCTGTCATATAAAAAAAAAAAACTGTTATAGTAGGAGTGAATGGAGCCCAAAGCGAAATATATTCTGCAATACAGAAATTCACTCTGAAAGTTATGCGAAATATCTTAATTCATTTTTGTTATTAATTTTAGATTTCTTGTGCTCCGATAATTATTAATCAAAATTTTTTAAAACACAATAATCATTTTTCTGAAGTTAAAGAACTTCTGTTTATGCTTTTTACTTTCTTTTTACCATCGGATGTTTTGTGGAAAAATTACCTTTTAGTATCATTGAGATTACGTCAAATGATTAATTTTTGCTGTCATATAAAAAAAAAAACTGTTATAGTAGGAGTGAATGGAGCCCAAAGCGAAATATATTCTGCAATACAGAAATTCACTCTGAAAGTTATGCGAAATATCTTAATTCATTTTTGTTATTAATTTTAGATTTCTTGTGCTCCGATAATTATTAATCAAAATTTTTTAAAACACAATAATCATTTTTCTGAAGTTAAAGAACTTCTGTTTATGCTTTTTACTTTCTTTTTACCATCGGATGTTTTGTGGAAAAATTACCTTTTAGTATCATTGAGATTACGTCAAATGATTAATTTTTGCTGTCATATAAAAAAAAAAAAACTGTTATAGTAGGAGTGAATGGAGCCCAAAGCGAAATATATTCTGCAATACAGAAATTCACTCTGAAAGTTATGCGAAATATCTTAATTCATTTTTGTTATTAATTTTAGATTTCTTGTGCTCCGATAATTATTAATCAAAATTTTTTAAAACACAATAATCATTTTTCTGAAGTTAAAGAACTTCTGTTTATGCTTTTTACTTTCTTTTTACCATCGGATGTTTTGTGGAAAAATTACCTTTTAGTATCATTGAGATTACGTCAAATGATTAATTTTTGCTGTCATATAAAAAAAAAAAAACTGTTATAGTAGGAGTGAATGGAGCCCAAAGCGAAATATATTCTGCAATACAGAAATTCACTCTGAAAGTTATGCGAAATATCTTAATTCATTTTTGTTATTAATTTTAGATTTCTTGTGCTCCGATAATTATTAATCAAAATTTTTTAAAACACAATAATCATTTTTCTGAAGTTAAAGAACTTCTGTTTATGCTTTTTACTTTCTTTTTACCATCGGATGTTTTGTGGAAAAATTACCTTTTAGTATCATTGAGATTACGTCAAATGATTAATTTTTGCTGTCATATAAAAAAAAAAAACTGTTATAGTAGGAGTGAATGGAGCCCAAAGCGAAATATATTCTGCAATACAGAAATTCACTCTGAAAGTTATGCGAAATATCTTAATTCATTTTTGTTATTAATTTTAGATTTCTTGTGCTCCGATAATTATTAATCAAAATTTTTTAAAACACAATAATCATTTTTCTGAAGTTAAAGAACTTCTGTTTATGCTTTTTACTTTCTTTTTACCATCGGATGTTTTGTGGAAAAATTACCTTTTAGTATCATTGAGATTACGTCAAATGATTAATTTTTGCTGTCATATAAAAAAAAAAAACTGTTATAGTAGGAGTGAATGGAGCCCAAAGCGAAATATATTCTGCAATACAGAAATTCACTCTGAAAGTTATGCGAAATATCTTAATTCATTTTTGTTATTAATTTTAGATTTCTTGTGCTCCGATAATTATTAATCAAAATTTTTTAAAACACAATAATCATTTTTCTGAAGTTAAAGAACTTCTGTTTATGCTTTTTACTTTCTTTTACCATCGGATGTTTTGTGGAAAAATTACCTTTTAGTATCATTGAGATTACGTCAAATGATTAATTTTTGCTGTCATATAAAAAAAAAAAAACTGTTATAGTAGGAGTGAATGGAGCCCAAAGCGAAATATATTCTGCAATACAGAAATTCACTCTGAAAGTTATGCGAAATATCTTAATTCATTTTTGTTATTAATTTTAGATTTCTTGTGCTCCGATAATTATTAATCAAAATTTTTTAAAACACAATAATCATTTTTCTGAAGTTAAAGAACTTCTGTTTATGCTTTTTACTTTCTTTTTACCATCGGATGTTTTGTGGAAAAATTACCTTTTAGTATCATTGAGATTACGTCAAATGATTAATTTTTGCTGTCATATAAAAAAAAAAAACTGTTATAGTAGGAGTGAATGGAGCCCAAAGCGAAATATATTCTGCAATACAGAAATTCACTCTGAAAGTTATGCGAAATATCTTAATTCATTTTTGTTATTAATTTTAGATTTCTTGTGCTCCGATAATTATTAATCAAAATTTTTTAAAACACAATAATCATTTTTCTGAAGTTAAAGAACTTCTGTTTATGCTTTTTACTTTCTTTTTACCATCGGATGTTTTGTGGAAAAATTACCTTTTAGTATCATTGAGATTACGTCAAATGATTAATTTTTGCTGTCATATAAAAAAAAAAAAACTGTTATAGTAGGAGTGAATGGAGCCCAAAGCGAAATATATTCTGCAATACAGAAATTCACTCTGAAAGTTATGCGAAATATCTTAATTCATTTTTGTTATTAATTTTAGATTTCTTGTGCTCCGATAATTATTAATCAAAATTTTTTAAAACACAATAATCATTTTTCTGAAGTTAAAGAACTTCTGTTTATGCTTTTTACTTTCTTTTTACCATCGGATGTTTTGTGGAAAAATTACCTTTTAGTATCATTGAGATTACGTCAAATGATTAATTTTTGCTGTCATATAAAAAAAAAAAACTGTTATAGTAGGAGTGAATGGAGCCCAAAGCGAAATATATTCTGCAATACAGAAATTCACTCTGAAAGTTATGCGAAATATCTTAATTCATTTTTGTTATTAATTTTAGATTTCTTGTGCTCCGATAATTATTAATCAAAATTTTTTAAAACACAATAATCATTTTTCTGAAGTTAAAGAACTTCTGTTTATGCTTTTTACTTTCTTTTTACCATCGGATGTTTTGTGGAAAAATTACCTTTTAGTATCATTGAGATTACGTCAAATGATTAATTTTTGCTGTCATATAAAAAAAAAAAAACTGTTATAGTAGGAGTGAATGGAGCCCAAAGCGAAATATATTCTGCAATACAGAAATTCACTCTGAAAGTTATGCGAAATATCTTAATTCATTTTTGTTATTAATTTTAGATTTCTTGTGCTCCGATAATTATTAATCAAAATTTTTTAAAACACAATAATCATTTTTCTGAAGTTAAAGAACTTCTGTTTATGCTTTTTACTTTCTTTTTACCATCGGATGTTTTGTGGAAAAATTACCTTTTAGTATCATTGAGATTACGTCAAATGATTAATTTTTGCTGTCATATAAAAAAAAAAAAACTGTTATAGTAGGAGTGAATGGAGCCCAAAGCGAAATATATTCTGCAATACAGAAATTCACTCTGAAAGTTATGCGAAATATCTTAATTCATTTTTGTTATTAATTTTAGATTTCTTGTGCTCCGATAATTATTAATCAAAATTTTTTAAAACACAATAATCATTTTTCTGAAGTTAAAGAACTTCTGTTTATGCTTTTTACTTTCTTTTTACCATCGGATGTTTTGTGGAAAAATTACCTTTTAGTATCATTGAGATTACGTCAAATGATTAATTTTTGCTGTCATATAAAAAAAAAAAAACTGTTATAGTAGGAGTGAATGGAGCCCAAAGCGAAATATATTCTGCAATACAGAAATTCACTCTGAAAGTTATGCGAAATATCTTAATTCATTTTTGTTATTAATTTTAGATTTCTTGTGCTCCGATAATTATTAATCAAAATTTTTTAAAACACAATAATCATTTTTCTGAAGTTAAAGAACTTCTGTTTATGCTTTTTACTTTCTTTTTACCATCGGATGTTTTGTGGAAAAATTACCTTTTAGTATCATTGAGATTACGTCAAATGATTAATTTTTGCTGTCATATAAAAAAAAAAAACTGTTATAGTAGGAGTGAATGGAGCCCAAAGCGAAATATATTCTGCAATACAGAAATTCACTCTGAAAGTTATGCGAAATATCTTAATTCATTTTTGTGATTAATTTTAGATTTCTTCTGCTCCGATAATTATTAATCAAAATTTTTTAAAACACAATAATCATTTTTCTGAAGTTAAAGAACTTCTGTTTATGCTTTTTACTTTCTTTTTACCATCGGATGTTTTGTGGAAAAATTACCTTTTAGTATCATTGAGATTACGTCAAATGATTAATTTTTGCTGTCATATAAAAAAAAAAAACTGTTATAGTAGGAGTGAATGGAGCCCAAAGCGAAATATATTCTGCAATACAGAAATTCACTCTGAAAGTTATGCGAAATATCTTAATTCATTTTTGTGATTAATTTTAGATTTCTTGTGCTCCGATAATTATTAATCAAAATTTTTTAAAACACAATAATCATTTTTCTGAAGTTAAAGAACTTCTGTTTATGCTTTTTACTTTCTTTTTACCATCGGATGTTTTGTGGAAAAATTACCTTTTAGTATCATTGAGATTACGTCAAATGATTAATTTTTGCTGTCATATAAAAAAAAAAAACTGTTATAGTAGGAGTGAATGGAGCCCAAAGCGAAATATATTCTGCAATACAGAAATTCACTCTGAAAGTTATGCGAAATATCTTAATTCATTTTTGTGATTAATTTTAGATTTCTTGTGCTCCGATAATTATTAATCAAAATTTTTTAAAACACAATAATCATTTTTCTGAAGTTAAAGAACTTCTGTTTATGCTTTTTACTTTCTTTTTACCATCGGATGTTTTGTGGAAAAATTACCTTTTAGTATCATTGAGATTACGTCAAATGATTAATTTTTGCTGTCATATAAAAAAAAAAAACTGTTATAGTAGGAGTGAATGGAGCCCAAAGCGAAATATATTCTGCAATACAGAAATTCACTCTGAAAGTTATGCGAAATATCTTAATTCATTTTTGTGATTAATTTTAGATTTCTTCTGCTCCGATAATTATTAATCAAAATTTTTTAAAACACAATAATCATTTTTCTGAAGTTAAAGAACTTCTGTTTATGCTTTTTACTTTCTTTTTACCATCGGATGTTTTGTGGAAAAATTACCTTTTAGTATCATTGAGATTACGTCAAATGATTAATTTTTGCTGTCATATAAAAAAAAAACTGTTATAGTAGGAGTGAATGGAGCCCAAAGCGAAATATATTCTGCAATACAGAAATTCACTCTGAAAGTTATGCGAAATATCTTAATTCATTTTTGTTATTAATTTTAGATTTCTTGTGCTCCGATAATTATTAATCAAAATTTTTTAAAACACAATAATCATTTTTCTGAAGTTAAAGAACTTCTGTTTATGCTTTTTACTTTCTTTTTACCATCGGATGTTTTGTGGAAAAATTACCTTTTAGTATCATTGAGATTACGTCAAATGATTAATTTTTGCTGTCATATAAAAAAAAAAACTGTTATAGTAGGAGTGAATGGAGCCCAAAGCGAAATATATTCTGCAATACAGAAATTCACTCTGAAAGTTATGCGAAATATCTTAATTCATTTTTGTTATTAATTTTAGATTTCTTGTGCTCCGATAATTATTAATCAAAATTTTTTAAAACACAATAATCATTTTTCTGAAGTTAAAGAACTTCTGTTTATGCTTTTTACTTTCTTTTTACCATCGGATGTTTTGTGGAAAAATTACCTTTTAGTATCATTGAGATTACGTCAAATGATTAATTTTTGCTGTCATATAAAAAAAAAAACTGTTATAGTAGGAGTGAATGGAGCCCAAAGCGAAATATATTCTGCAATACAGAAATTCACTCTGAAAGTTATGCGAAATATCTTAATTCATTTTTGTGATTAATTTTAGATTTCTTGTGCTCCGATAATTATTAATCAAAATTTTTTAAAACACAATAATCATTTTTCTGAAGTTAAAGAACTTCTGTTTATGCTTTTTACTTTCTTTTTACCATCGGATGTTTTGTGGAAAAATTACCTTTTAGTATCATTGAGATTACGTCAAATGATTAATTTTTGCTGTCATATAAAAAAAAAAAACTGTTATAGTAGGAGTGAATGGAGCCCAAAGCGAAATATATTCTGCAATACAGAAATTCACTCTGAAAGTTATGCGAAATATCTTAATTCATTTTTGTGATTAATTTTAGATTTCTTCTGCTCCGATAATTATTAATCAAAATTTTTTAAAACACAATAATCATTTTTCTGAAGTTAAAGAACTTCTGTTTATGCTTTTTACTTTCTTTTTACCATCGGATGTTTTGTGGAAAAATTACCTTTTAGTATCATTGAGATTACGTCAAATGATTAATTTTTGCTGTCATATAAAAAAAAAAAACTGTTATAGTAGGAGTGAATGGAGCCCAAAGCGAAATATATTCTGCAATACAGAAATTCACTCTGAAAGTTATGCGAAATATCTTAATTCATTTTTGTGATTAATTTTAGATTTCTTCTCCTCCGATAATTATTAATCAAAATTTTTTAAAACACAATAATCATTTTTCTGAAGTTAAAGAACTTCTGTTTATGCTTTTTACTTTCTTTTTACCATCGGATGTTTTGTGGAAAAATTACCTTTTAGTATCATTGAGATTACGTCAAATGATTAATTTTTGCTGTCATATAAAAAAAAAAAAACTGTTATAGTAGGAGTGAATGGAGCCCAAAGCGAAATATATTCTGCAATACAGAAATTCACTCTGAAAGTTATGCGAAATATCTTAATTCATTTTTGTGATTAATTTTAGATTTCTTCTGCTCCGATAATTATTAATCAAAATTTTTTAAAACACAATAATCATTTTTCTGAAGTTAAAGAACTTCTGTTTATGCTTTTTACTTTCTTTTTACCATCGGATGTTTTGTGGAAAAATTACCTTTTAGTATCATTGAGATTACGTCAAATGATTAATTTTTGCTGTCATATAAAAAAAAAAAACTGTTATAGTAGGAGTGAATGGAGCCCAAAGCGAAATATATTCTGCAATACAGAAATTCACTCTGAAAGTTATGCGAAATATCTTAATTCATTTTTGTGATTAATTTTAGATTTCTTCTGCTCCGATAATTATTAATCAAAATTTTTTAAAACACAATAATCATTTTTCTGAAGTTAAAGAACTTCTGTTTATGCTTTTTACTTTCTTTTTACCATCGGATGTTTTGTGGAAAAATTACCTTTTAGTATCATTGAGATTACGTCAAATGATTAATTTTTGCTGTCATATAAAAAAAAAAAAACTGTTATAGTAGGAGTGAATGGAGCCCAAAGCGAAATATATTCTGCAATACAGAAATTCACTCTGAAAGTTATGCGAAATATCTTAATTCATTTTTGTGATTAATTTTAGATTTCTTCTGCTCCGATAATTATTAATCAAAATTTTTTAAAACACAATAATCATTTTTCTGAAGTTAAAGAACTTCTGTTTATGCTTTTTACTTTCTTTTTACCATCGGATGTTTTGTGGAAAAATTACCTTTTAGTATCATTGAGATTACGTCAAATGATTAATTTTTGCTGTCATATAAAAAAAAAAAAACTGTTATAGTAGGAGTGAATGGAGCCCAAAGCGAAATATATTCTGCAATACAGAAATTCACTCTGAAAGTTATGCGAAATATCTTAATTCATTTTTGTGATTAATTTTAGATTTCTTCTGCTCCGATAATTATTAATCAAAATTTTTTAAAACACAATAATCATTTTTCTGAAGTTAAAGAACTTCTGTTTATGCTTTTTACTTTCTTTTTACCATCGGATGTTTTGTGGAAAAATTACCTTTTAGTATCATTGAGATTACGTCAAATGATTAATTTTTGCTGTCATATAAAAAAAAAAACTGTTATAGTAGGAGTGAATGGAGCCCAAAGCGAAATATATTCTGCAATACAGAAATTCACTCTGAAAGTTATGCGAAATATCTTAATTCATTTTTGTGATTAATTTTAGATTTCTTCTGCTCCGATAATTATTAATCAAAATTTTTTAAAACACAATAATCATTTTTCTGAAGTTAAAGAACTTCTGTTTATGCTTTTTACTTTCTTTTTACCATCGGATGTTTTGTGGAAAAATTACCTTTTAGTATCATTGAGATTACGTCAAATGATTAATTTTTGCTGTCATATAAAAAAAAAAAAACTGTTATAGTAGGAGTGAATGGAGCCCAAAGCGAAATATATTCTGCAATACAGAAATTCACTCTGAAAGTTATGCGAAATATCTTAATTCATTTTTGTGATTAATTTTAGATTTCTTCTGCTCCGATAATTATTAATCAAAATTTTTTAAAACACAATAATCATTTTTCTGAAGTTAAAGAACTTCTGTTTATGCTTTTTACTTTCTTTTTACCATCGGATGTTTTGTGGAAAAATTACCTTTTAGTATCATTGAGATTACGTCAAATGATTAATTTTTGCTGTCATATAAAAAAAAAAAAACTGTTATAGTAGGAGTGAATGGAGCCCAAAGCGAAATATATTCTGCAATACAGAAATTCACTCTGAAAGTTATGCGAAATATCTTAATTCATTTTTGTGATTAATTTTAGATTTCTTCTGCTCCGATAATTATTAATCAAAATTTTTTAAAACACAATAATCATTTTTCTGAAGTTAAAGAACTTCTGTTTATGCTTTTTACTTTCTTTTTACCATCGGATGTTTTGTGGAAAAATTACCTTTTAGTATCATTGAGATTACGTCAAATGATTAATTTTTGCTGTCATATAAAAAAAAAAAAACTGTTATAGTAGGAGTGAATGGAGCCCAAAGCGAAATATATTCTGCAATACAGAAATTCACTCTGAAAGTTATGCGAAATATCTTAATTCATTTTTGTTATTAATTTTAGATTTCTTCTGCTCCGATAATTATTAATCAAAATTTTTTAAAACACAATAATCATTTTTCTGAAGTTAAAGAACTTCTGTTTATGCTTTTTACTTTCTTTTTACCATCGGATGTTTTGTGGAAAAATTACCTTTTAGTATCATTGAGATTACGTCAAATGATTAATTTTTGCTGTCATATAAAAAAAAAAAAACTGTTATAGTAGGAGTGAATGGAGCCCAAAGCGAAATATATTCTGCAATACAGAAATTCACTCTGAAAGTTATGCGAAATATCTTAATTCATTTTTGTGATTAATTTTAGATTTCTTCTGCTCCGATAATTATTAATCAAAATTTTTTAAAACACAATAATCATTTTTCTGAAGTTAAAGAACTTCTGTTTATGCTTTTTACTTTCTTTTTACCATCGGATGTTTTGTGGAAAAATTACCTTTTAGTATCATTGAGATTACGTCAAATGATTAATTTTTGCTGTCATATAAAAAAAAAAAAACTGTTATAGTAGGAGTGAATGGAGCCCAAAGCGAAATATATTCTGCAATACAGAAATTCACTCTGAAAGTTATGCGAAATATCTTAATTCATTTTTGTGATTAATTTTAGATTTCTTCTGCTCCGATAATTATTAATCAAAATTTTTTAAAACACAATAATCATTTTTCTGAAGTTAAAGAACTTCTGTTTATGCTTTTTACTTTCTTTTTACCATCGGATGTTTTGTGGAAAAATTACCTTTTAGTATCATTGAGATTACGTCAAATGATTAATTTTTGCTGTCATATAAAAAAAAAAAAAACTGTTATAGTAGGAGTGAATGGAGCCCAAAGCGAAATATATTCTGCAATACAGAAATTCACTCTGAAAGTTATGCGAAATATCTTAATTCATTTTTGTGATTAATTTTAGATTTCTTCTGCTCCGATAATTATTAATCAAAATTTTTTAAAACACAATAATCATTTTTCTGAAGTTAAAGAACTTCTGTTTATGCTTTTTACTTTCTTTTTACCATCGGATGTTTTGTGGAAAAATTACCTTTTAGTATCATTGAGATTACGTCAAATGATTAATTTTTGCTGTCATATAAAAAAAAAAAACTGTTATAGTAGGAGTGAATGGAGCCCAAAGCGAAATATATTCTGCAATACAGAAATTCACTCTGAAAGTTATGCGAAATATCTTAATTCATTTTTGTGATTAATTTTAGATTTCTTCTGCTCCGATAATTATTAATCAAAATTTTTTAAAACACAATAATCATTTTTCTGAAGTTAAAGAACTTCTGTTTATGCTTTTTACTTTCTTTTTACCATCGGATGTTTTGTGGAAAAATTACCTTTTAGTATCATTGAGATTACGTCAAATGATTAATTTTTGCTGTCATATAAAAAAAAAAAAAACTGTTATAGTAGGAGTGAATGGAGCCCAAAGCGAAATATATTCTGCAATACAGAAATTCACTCTGAAAGTTATGCGAAATATCTTAATTCATTTTTGTTATTAATTTTAGATTTCTTCTGCTCCGATAATTATTAATCAAAATTTTTTAAAACACAATAATCATTTTTCTGAAGTTAAAGAACTTCTGTTTATGCTTTTTACTTTCTTTTTACCATCGGATGTTTTGTGGAAAAATTACCTTTTAGTATCATTGAGATTACGTCAAATGATTAATTTTTGCTGTCATATAAAAAAAAAAAACTGTTATAGTAGGAGTGAATGGAGCCCAAAGCGAAATATATTCTGCAATACAGAAATTCACTCTGAAAGTTATGCGAAATATCTTAATTCATTTTTGTGATTAATTTTAGATTTCTTCTGCTCCGATAATTATTAATCAAAATTTTTTAAAACACAATAATCATTTTTCTGAAGTTAAAGAACTTCTGTTTATGCTTTTTACTTTCTTTTTACCATCGGATGTTTTGTGGAAAAATTACCTTTTAGTATCATTGAGATTACGTCAAATGATTAATTTTTGCTGTCATATAAAAAAAAAAAAAACTGTTATAGTAGGAGTGAATGGAGCCCAAAGCGAAATATATTCTGCAATACAGAAATTCACTCTGAAAGTTATGCGAAATATCTTAATTCATTTTTGTGATTAATTTTAGATTTCTTCTGCTCCGATAATTATTAATCAAAATTTTTTAAAACACAATAATCATTTTTCTGAAGTTAAAGAACTTCTGTTTATGCTTTTTACTTTCTTTTTACCATCGGATGTTTTGTGGAAAAATTACCTTTTAGTATCATTGAGATTACGTCAAATGATTAATTTTTGCTGTCATATAAAAAAAAAAAAAACTGTTATAGTAGGAGTGAATGGAGCCCAAAGCGAAATATATTCTGCAATACAGAAATTCACTCTGAAAGTTATGCGAAATATCTTAATTCATTTTTGTGATTAATTTTAGATTTCTTCTGCTCCGATAATTATTAATCAAAATTTTTTAAAACACAATAATCATTTTTCTGAAGTTAAAGAACTTCTGTTTATGCTTTTTACTTTCTTTTTACCATCGGATGTTTTGTGGAAAAATTACCTTTTAGTATCATTGAGATTACGTCAAATGATTAATTTTTGCTGTCATATAAAAAAAAAAAAACTGTTATAGTAGGAGTGAATGGAGCCCAAAGCGAAATATATTCTGCAATACAGAAATTCACTCTGAAAGTTATGCGAAATATCTTAATTCATTTTTGTTATTAATTTTAGATTTCTTCTGCTCCGATAATTATTAATCAAAATTTTTTAAAACACAATAATCATTTTTCTGAAGTTAAAGAACTTCTGTTTATGCTTTTTACTTTCTTTTTACCATCGGATGTTTTGTGGAAAAATTACCTTTTAGTATCATTGAGATTACGTCAAATGATTAATTTTTGCTGTCATATAAAAAAAAAAAACTGTTATAGTAGGAGTGAATGGAGCCCAAAGCGAAATATATTCTGCAATACAGAAATTCACTCTGAAAGTTATGCGAAATATCTTAATTCATTTTTGTTATTAATTTTAGATTTCTTCTGCTCCGATAATTATTAATCAAAATTTTTTAAAATACAATAATCATTTTTCTGATGTTAAAGAACTTCTGTTTACCATCAAATTTCTGTATCAGTGTTCCATGTTGTAGCCCTTTTCACCAACGTTTGTTATTCCGAAATCGTTTCAAGAAATGTTGCATCAGTAATAAAAGATAAAAAGCTTCTGTGAGGCATGTGAAACCGGACAACCTTATTAGGATTGTCTGAAATATTTTAATATACTTGTACTGTAACTGGTATATTTCAAGTACTATATTATAACCATCATTAAAGTATTGTATTCTTACCGGTATTAAAGGTATTATTCAACATTTTAATTCCAACTTCATATCCTGTAGCCTAATCTTATAATTAGTTATTAATCAAATGTTGGGAAATTGGTACACGGAAAAAATATTAATCCTTTACTTTAAGTTCTTACTAACGTCCACATTAAATATTTTTGAATGTAACCGTTGGGTAACATTTACCTTGAAATATATATATATTTATATATATAAAAAGAATGGTGGAGCAAAATGTTTTAATGTCAGAAAAAAATATATAGTACTGCACATAATATAAAATAAAATATATAATAAAAAATAATAGTAGTATTTAGTATTGATGTTTCTATTTATTCGGTGCTTTTCGGGAAAAAAAAAATATTTTCTAAGAATAATTTATAATTCTTTTTTCACCGCCTGTATAAGCTCATATTTTCCTTATTTTATGTTAATTCCATTTTGTTTTTCTATGAAACTGTTATTTTTATTTTCTATATTCTATTTCTGAATGATTAACTCTTTCCTTTATTTGGAAAATTTCAAATTCAGATTGAAATATTTTCTCTCTGAAATATTAAGTAATTTTTTTTAATTAATCAATCCCAGAATAAATTCAAACTTATCATACGTCATCTTTATAGGTTTCTGAATGCCATGACCGATTGAAAAAAGGGAATATTTTTAAGATATTTTCGAACTTCACACACATCAGCAAAATAGAATTTTAGTCTTATCGTAGTCATATTCGAAATATACAAAGTAGAGATATTATTATTGTCGGGAAAAAAAAAATCGTCTCCAAAATTTTGATGAATCTAAATCTGAAGTCTGAACCACTCCCCCCCCCTTTTTTTTTATTTTTTTTTTATTTCACTCTCTGTTCTTAAAAAGAAAATTTGAAAACAAAGTGAGCTAGAGAAATGAAATTTAGTTTGGGATCTTTGCATCACTTTTTTAGATTTCTATCAAATTATGGACGAAATCCTTCTTCAGAAAGTCTATCTGTCTATCAGTTTGCATGCAAACACAATTTTTCAAACACACACACACACACACACAAAAAAAACATGGGGACAAGATGAATGGAATCGTAGGACTATATCGATGTCTGTGTGAACTCATTACACTAAAATGTTTTAGTTATTCATCAAATTTTGGCCCCAGTCAATAATTGGAAACAGATCCAAAATGCGCACGCATTTTCCTCTCATTATATCTACCCATTGTCTTGTATAAATATATCAGAAAGTGGTTTGAAGAATACTCACACTGGTTTTTATATGTATAGGTTTTCTCACAAGATGTAAAAGCACCTCTTTATTTTGATTACAAAGTTCCAATGAATAAATTATATTGAAACAATTATGAGAAATCTGTATTAAATAATACAGTTAAATTTTTTACATTTCTGAAAATGGACTCTTGCGTGCTGATCAGATAAGGCCAAATAATTTCGATGATGTTATCGAGACTGATTGAACAATTTATAATTTCTTGGGGAAAAAAATCGAATTTTCTTGGAAGTTTCTGATACAGTTTGTGTTTGATATTCTGGGTATGGGAGATTTATTTTTGATTCTTAATTTTTACTTGCAGTTCGTCTTGAAATATCGAGATTGCAACAAGTTAATGCAAGTTTTCATTGTTAAAGTTGAATAACCTCTGCACTCATTAACATTAACTTTCATAAATTTTTCTGTATTAATTTTCTTTTGGAGATATAACCCAATAATGAATGCCTAGATTTTTTTATATGTGAAGAATTCAGTGTGTTTATAATTTGATATTTATTGTCACCCAGTAAATGTCATATTCGCTTCTGTTTTAATTCGAAACTGCTTGAAGCAAAAAATTCATTGAAAACGCTCTTGAGGACAGATCTCTGGACCTTCGGCTTTACAATTTGCTGGCTGCGTAGTTTGCGACATCATTTTATACATTTGATGTCTCATGAATGTTCGTTAAGAAAGTATTTTAGGTTTTATTAGATTCTTAATTAAGAGTTAATTGACATTTTAACGTTTTTTTCTGAATAACTTCGAAAGAATTTATCATTTTTGCATCACCTTGAAATTAAAAAGTAAATTAACTTTTCAATCATCCAATTTTATTTGCATGCCGATTTTTTTCTCTTTAATTGTAATAAATTTTTAAAAACTAGTTTTAAGTACAATTTTGTGAAGAGGGACGAATCAAATCAAAAATATCATCACACTAAGATATTTCGGTCAAGAGTTTCGATTTTTTTAATTGATTTTGTTCCAGTAATATCATTGAAGAAATAAGTTTTCAAGATAATATTATTTGTCGACAAATCAAATAATTGCTGATTCAAACTGTTATCTGATCAAAATCCTTTAAAAAGTGATTAAAACGAGTATTAATCCATCATTTTGTTCACGAGACAGAATACCTAAATGAGAATTTCTGTCTTTAGAGTTAAAAAAATCTCTTACGATCATTTGTCAACTAAGTTATAGCATACAACAAAATACTCATTATTAGATTTCGATACAGGAGGTGATTCTTTTATGAAGCGACTTAAAGGCAATTTGACTCACCCTTAATGTTCATTTTAATCTAGATTTTAAACTTTTTTATTTCATGAAACCTTGATTAGTAGAATATTTCTTCTTGTAAACTAGACTGCTATATATCTTAATGAAGTCATTTCATGTTAATCTACTGTGCAAATTTAATTCTGAAATTTATTGGGTATTTTGCAAGATATAGTGTCCTTACAAAGCGTAATATATTGTAAATAAATTCTTAAAAGCAGCTTTTTTGTCATGTGGCAATGGCGTCAAATGAATTGACTTCTTTCGCCTGTCTCGCGTGTACAACAACAAGAAGGATTTTAAGTTTAGTCTACTGGGAAATTAGAAAGAATTATGAATAACTGTCAGAGTGGAAAAAAACAAATCAATTTCATATAGAAAAATCATATTCATAGGTTAATTCATAATGTAATACGGAATATGCCGGCGTCCTTGCATAGGGGTAGCGCATCTTCCCCGTGATCTGGGTGTCCCGGGTTCGAATCCTAGTTCGTGCATGGTTGTTTTTCAGCTGTGGGGTGTATGAATATGCCCCCCTGTAAAAAGGGGTTGTGCAAGCGAAAGTGTGAGTTGTATCTTCATATGAGCTAGAAGTCAGGCTTCTGCCCTTGGGTGCTCAGGGGCCTTTACACTCAGAAGCCACTGCACCCACTTTCCGTAGTAACGCGTACAAGACATCATCAATACTGACTATACAAAAGCATTTCAACACGCTTATTATTAATTTGAAATGTTTAGTTTCACACAGCAATGCGCTGGCAACTCTTAATAGTGCGTATATCTGGTAGGAAATCTCATGATGGGAATACATCACTACTTACTTTTCCCTCGTATGACATTTCAACGTGTTGTAAAACTACTTTGGTTACTGTTTTAGATGGAATAATGATTTCTTATATTATCACTACTAGTTCTGTTCCTATATCAAATTTAATTTATTTTATTATATACTAGTCGTCTTTGGTAAGCAGCTGATTCTCTAGGGATATTGGTTACCTTTATTTTTAATAAATTTGTTTTGATATAACTTCATATCCATGATGCAGTAAAATTGCAAGACATTAAAGATGCGTTACTTTCATTTTCTTGCATAGACTACTTCTCACAGTGTGTACATGACAATTTCTAATGGAAATCAATCCCATGACATCATAGCGTTATAAATAAATATTGTGATAAATTTCGTGATAATGTAACTTCACTTTTTTTATAGTCTCGTAAATTGTACAAATATTAAACAAAGTCCTCCTTCTTTGGTCATTTTCAAAATAAGTTTTCGAAAAAAAATGAAAAAAAAAAAAATACCGAAATTCAGCAGAAATATTAGATTATTAATATTAGATTCACAATATCATTAAAAAGACTGAAATGGCTTAAAATTTACTTTTGCGAAATAATATTGTCGGAAGTTCAAAAGTGGATAAAGCAGTAAAATCCAACTTAATTTTTAATTAATTAAAATTTCTTAAAAATCGCTTCGAGGTGCATAGTACTCCAAGATATATATGTGCCAAATTTGGTAGCTGCAGCTCAAGCGACCAAATTTGGTAGCTGTAGATACACACACGTGTGCGCAAATTCATCGCTATTATTAGTACAGATTTGTTTTAAACTGATTTACTTTTAAAGATTGTCGAAAACTATTTCGAATCATTCATATTTAAGATGCAATTAAATTCAATATGATATAAAATATTGTTTTTTTTTTTTTGTTTTGTTTTTTTTCTAATTTAGAGAAAGAATTTTTAGAATTAACCTGCAGATTTATAAGCATTAATTAAGCATAAATTTATAAGCATTAATTAATTTAAATATGATAATAATGTATAAGTTTGACTTGTTACCACAGTTAACAAATCTGTACTGTAAACTGTGAAAGAATTTCATTTTCAAATTATACGCTTGTTGTACGGGATTTTGAAACTGTACTTACTTTCTTTTACGTGAAACTGCATCTTGGGTGAACGACCGATTTATTGTAGGTGTCGCGTGCCTTGATACAAGTGATGACACTGTACTTAGCAACACGAGTTTATTGCATTTTATGGATTAAATAATTGATGACTATTTACATATGTACGTTTAAATTCATTTCTCTGAGTTCTCCATGGAGTTCTTGCCAACACACACACTCTTACCGGTATCAGTCTCACGTCTCCCGCGTAACTGTTCCTCTCTCTCTTCACTTTTTTTTTTTTTTTTTTTTTTTTTTTTACCATAGGGCCGGAACAATAACGTGGAGGTTAGTGATATGGCAGTAGATTTTGAATGGATACATTTGTTGGAACAATTTTATTTTCTAATCACTGTTTCAGGATGACATCATTTTTATTTATAAAGTACTATAAAACAAATACTGGGTACAAGTTTTGTTAAGAATATTTTGGATCTAGACTGCGACACGTTATTAAACAAGAAACCCCTTTTTGCCTTAAAATTCTCAAGTATTTGATATTTTCAAATTTTTGTAATACGAATTCTCTATGATTGAGTGTATTGCACTGAAAACGGAAAAAAAAAGAGACCGATAAGTTTTAGTGTAAAAAATCAAATACAGTTATAAGAAAATTCATGTCCTCTATTTTGTAGTTCTGCAAATAGTTTAATTCTATCGATTGTAATTTGTTATGCACACAAGTAATTTCAGTGAATCATTTTCGAAAGTAATAATAAAACTAGTTATAGGATATGATTTGAGAAGGGGCCATGCTTGTTTAACGGTGACAGAAATTCATTGATTAAATGTCGAAAATGGCCGAGTTCCGAAACGAATGGTTGCCATTAAATATTTTGAGACTAATGACACTGAGAGTAATAAAATATAATACAGAAATATGCCAAATATATATAGTCTTATCCTTATTGATGGGTTCGCTTTGATAGTGGGTGTATGGTGAAGAGAACGCACAATCAGCAGGAAACAACGACGTTTATTTACACGAAGACAGGATAGCACAAAGACGACAAATATTTACAGCAGAAAAGAATACAGGACAACACACAATAGCCCACTACAGACGACAGTATCCCACAAGTAGTAATCGTCCACAGCACACGAAGCGGCTAGACAGAATCCAGTAGGAGAAAGGTTCCTCGGAGCTTCGCTCTACGGTCTCTAAAAGGCTGAACTTCTCGCTGTCTTCTCTCGCTTTAGCTGCCGACTCACTACATCTCACAACTGGCTACTACACACAATATACGACGACACAGTAGACGACAGGATTCGGCACACAGCAGTTTAGTACTCGCTCCACACAACGCTGGTAATTCGCCGTTGCTTCGCTATTTTCTGGAAGACTCGTTACTTAAAAAACAATAACTTATTGTTTTGTATTTCCCTTTCTGTTAAAATGGTATATCTCTTAGGCCTAATTTCAGGGGATTTTCGGACCACGAGGAATCATTATTATTCTGTTTAGTCTGCATTCCTTCACAGAAAAAAATCCCTTTTTTGAATCCCTGCCTGAGGGTGACCATTGAAGTCTTCAGGCCGGATTCTTTTTTTATTTGGTTTAATTTGAAACTATTAACTTGGTTTTTATTACTTTTGTCTCAATTCATCTGTGTTTTAGAAGTAGCTGCATTTGCGCTCTCTAAATACTATGGTGTTTTTCCTGTTACTTTTTTGGTTTTAGTTTGAATAAAAAATAATTTTTAGAGTTGCGATTCCGAAACTATTTCGTTTCGTTTTAGTTTTAGTTTCGTTTTCAAAATATTTCTTACTTTAGATTGGTTATATATATATATATATATATATATATATATATATATAATGTTTTTTTTTTAAAATATAATTCACAGTTTTTAATGAAAAACTTCTAAAAGAATTCCATTTTGTATTTTGAATGATTGTGCTTTGTTGCAGTTTAAAAATTTGGTTATTTTATTAATGTGATTATTTTTCCCAATTTTTAGACTAAACTTAAAGTAAATTTTTGATTAATATTTAAATTTACATCATTTGCTTTGCTGATAAAAATATCCATTACATTTTTTTAATTTAGAAATATTTATTTACTCGAACTATATTTCCTGAAATGATGTGTTTCCTCATCAAAAAAATGAAAGCTAACATATCAATTAATTTTTATAATTCGATGTTCTTTCTTAAGAAATAAAAACCTTATTTATCTGTTTATCCTCGTCGGCATAACTTACCCCCGTGGTCTCAGATGAAAGCTGTTGTACTCTTTTTGATTGGTCGTCTTGCTACAGATCAATACACTTAATATTTTTTTATTTCGAAAGTACCGAATCAAAACATAACGCATTTTATGATGTTTAAGTTTCTTATTTTTAATTAATATTTAACATGCTAAAAGAATAGGGATAACTCACTGATGCATTTTTTTATTCTGTTTTATGTCATACATTTATTTTTCATACTTATGTGTTTTTGTTTACGTGATAAGATAATAAGCGGGAAATAAATTAAACATTTGAAATTTTTTTACTGTTACAGTTACTGTTCTTTACTTTCTTTTTTCACATTTATTCTCTTTCATTTACTGAATAAATAAATTATAATATAATGCTGGTAAAATTAAAGGCCCATTGACTGTTTCGGATATATATATATATATGCTTAAATAGTTTTTAAAAAAACTGGAGTAGATGTTTTTATGTAATTTTATCAATGGATTGATTATAAAATTGTCACATTCAATATAGAGGAAACAGAGGAAAAACTACTTTAATCCTTTGCCATAATTTCAATAATTTCAGTACTTAGAAATAAAAATTTAAGCAAATAGTTTTCTTTGGAATTTCGGGCGATATCAAAATGGTGTCTCTGTTCTTAGAATAATTCGTTTAATTCGGAATTTACTAAATGTTGTAAAAACTGAGAGATTCTTTCCTGTTTTCTCAAGTAGATAATAATCAACCTCTTACTCTCGAAATATCAGGGAAAATCTTGGCTAAAAATTAATTATTTCCCAAGAATCTAATACCTTTTGAATTCAGATGAGATAACTATACTTTTCATTCGATTCAAAAACTTATCTCTGACTAAACGAGCTCTGCAACATCAAGCATTGCCTTTTATTTGAAGGAATGTATCGTTGATAGTTCTAGTAGAAGGTGAGCAAAAATTTCTCACCCTTGACATATTTTCCATTAATTATCATTTTTGATGATGTGCAATCTTTACTTATTCTCGCCTGAATTGTCTGCCCACTGCTTCACTTTTGTAACCTTTCAGACATAAAATGGAGATTATTTCCTCTACCAATTTATTTTCTATCGAAAACTGACAATTAGTTTTACTAAACAGAAAGTTGATTAGTTTATTAAAAGAACATGATATCACTCTGTGCTACTCCAATTACACTTTAATTGCAATATTAACTCCAATTACAATGCTCATCTGTCGGTTACAGTTATAAATTACGCCAATTACAGTGTTTATCTGTCAATTACTTCAATTGCAATTATAAATTACTCCAATTACAATGTTCATCTGTCGAGTGTCTCCTTGTATGGTGTTGTACTTGCATATGAACCACACTAATAAAGGAGATTTCGTACAATTTTTGCCGATATGTTTCGCTTGGTATAATCGAAAATGCTGCTTTGTCAATAAGAGGCTCTCTTTGTTCGGTTTCAATTGGCTGCTTTGGATAATAGCGGAAATTAGCTCTTATTATTTATTGCACATGAGTGACCATGAACTTATTTTCTAAAATCCTCTCCAATAGTTTCGAGATCGGATCCGAATTCTGCAAATTATACTTGAGATAAGTCAAAAAAGATTGTCGCTTACACCCTATTTAATTGACGAAGTGTTCGGCTGGCAAATAATTATGATAAAATGCGATATTGAGGCATTACCGAAAATTATTTTGTAAAATGTATCCTTATGTTTCAAAAAGCAAGACGCCTAATCTGGGATTCCCAATCAACTTAAGATTTTCATAAATTCTGAAAATTGTGTATTTTGACATCTTTGTTCTGTTTTGCGCGAGTAATTTTCTTTTCCCATTATCTTTGAAGCATTCTATTTTTATATAGGTTTTATTTATGCCTGCTTATAATATCTGTCTATTGTTCTGAAACTTTAAAAGTATTTTATAACCTATATCACTTTACTTAATGGCATATATAGTTTGGTTTTCCTTGATGATGATGTCATGTCCACGTTACCACGGAAAGAGGATGCAGTAGCTTCTGAGGGTAAAGACCCCTGAGCACCCGAGGGCAGAAGTCTAACTTCTGGCTCATATGAAGATGAAACTCACGCATTCGCTTGCACAACCCCTTTTTACAGGGGGGGGGGGGTACATTCACACACCTCACAGATAGAACACAGATGAAGAACAACCATGCCTGAACCGGGAAGCTCAGATCACGGGGAAGATGCGCTACGCAAGGACTCCTTCCTGGTTTTCTTTATTTTTAAAGTATAAATACACAGCAAATAAAAAAGGCCAACATTATGTGATATCAGGATTATATTACTGTCAATTTCTCGTTAGTGTACTATATTTGTTGTTTATTGATTTGACTTTTTTTTTTAAGTTTCCAAGCTTTGTACCTAATATGTTTTCAATGCATTACGTCGAACTGTTGGCAATGAAAAATTGCGCACTTTTGACAATTCTTTTTATGTATCAACGTCAGGTTTCTAAATCCTTCCTAGAAAGGAATGGCAGTTTCTAAAATGGATAATGCAACATTTGTCGTGTTTCTGAAGGATCATTTATAAAATGTTGCACGTAATATTTGCATATAACTTTGCGTTTCTTACTTTTTTTTAAAAGAGTTCAACATTTTTTTATTTCATTCATTTGCAGAGTTAGTCATGATTTTACTATTTTGAAAAGTATGCATATATATCAAACATATTTATGGAGCATAATATGCACCATGTAAGTATATTTACGTGTGAAAATGGTTAGGGATAATGCAGAAGTCTTGTTTTTCGACATTATTTTTTAAAGTTCCAAAATTTCTTCACAAATTATCTGAGTTTCAGGCATTGACCTGTGGATAATGATATTTTAATTTCCTTTACGCAGCTTTATAAAACAGGCTTCAGACCATGAGGATCTCATGAGACTGTTATGGTCACTATGTGTGTATAGTCCACAAAAGTAAATAATTAACTTTCTTTAGTTATGTGAGAATATTTACATTTGCTAATTGTTAAGAATGTATTCAAAAGTCTTGTCTTTTAGCATCATTTTTTATATAGTTTACATTTTTACACTACACATTATCTGATCCCAGATATTATCCTATTGATAATAATATTCCTTGCCGCATTTTTGTAAAACAGTATTTAGACTATAAGGATTTCATTAGATTGTTATAGTTGCTATGATTCTACAATTCACATAGAGGAAATAATTAACTTTCTTTACTTCTGTGACTATATTTATGTGTGTTGACTGTTAGGGAGGAATTCTAAAGTCTTGACTTTTAACTGTCATTACTTGAATTTAGATGGTTATTGTTAAAATTAGCTGATATCTCAAAATAGCAGGCCGCGCTGTTATGAAATAAAATTGATTAAAATTTTGAAATTCTTGAAAAAGTATTTCTTGCAGGATTAAGAATTGGATAATAGCATGTTGTTCGCTTTCTGAATTAGGAAATGAAACAGATTTTAAGGATGCGTAACAGTGCCACGTAATGGAGAATTCCGAATTCTATCTTGATAAGTTGAAAAATTTTGTCCTATTGAGTATCGTTATAAACGCAGGAAAGTATTGTACTTTGAAAAATTCAATTTTTCGTCATAAATAACTATGCGAAGTTCTTTGGAAACTTCTTTTAACTAAGATTTTCAGTTAAATAATTATTGCATGAGATATTTCATTCTTGATGATATCACCATTAATTAAAGGTATTATATTTCCTTTTTATTTAATAAAGGTATTTATAAAAAAAGGCAGTATATTTCATTTTCATCTTGGTGTCAGAAATTTAAACGAAATTTTTCTGAGTTTTATTTGAAAGATTTAGAAAACTGTATTACTGAATAGATTTTTTTAAATTTTAATTTACTCTGATTAAAATGTTAACATTTTAATTTTGTTATTTTTACAGTAGAAAATTTTAAATTTTTGTTAAAAACAAAATTGTCATTTTTTGAAGATGTGCCTCCATGTTTCTGGATCATGACGTTTATTAAAATAACTTTCTCTAAACTCAGTGCTATAGATATTTCGTTGCATGTTTACTACATAAACACATTGAAGAGGATTTACTTAGACCTGATGAAGCAGAATTTAAAGAGTAATTGTTCAAAACAGATAAAAAAAAATTATTATTATTATTGTGTTGCTTTGAATTTGAAATTAGCGGGAGTGATCTTCTTGAAACTTTCTCGCGTACTCTCTAGTAATGTTTTTATCTTTCTCCAAATAAAATTGTCAACGAGTGCTCAGAGTTTTATTTTCTCGTATGCTAGTCTAGAGTAGTATAGCGATAGTATAATCTTCAAAAAATTTGAACTCGAGATTTTGACGAATCTGCATGTTTTAGACCTCTATTAGTTCGAAAAACACAAATATTAAGAAAATGTCCGTATCTGTGTCTGCATGTAACAAAGATAACTCAAAAATGCTTTGATCTAGACGGTTAAAACTTGGTATACGGTCTTAACATCAAATTACGGTCTTGGTGTAAGCAAATTTTCACATCTTTGTCAAATTTTGTGTAAATCTGTTAGGAGTAAATCCGGCTGTTCGAACTTAAATTAACACGATAATTACAAAATGAAAGGAGCTAAATAGATGAAATTCTGCACACAGATTTAACATCCATATTGTAGACACTTGTCAAATTTTGAACCAAATCCAATTGGCTCTCTGTCTGTCTGTACTTTCAGAAGCATGTAAATGCGATAGTTAAAAAAAATACACCGTGACTTAATTATATGAAATTTTGTATGGGATTTTGTGAGTACAAGTGCTGTTTTGTGTCAAATTTCTATTTCAATCTGTTGAGAAAAATGTGTCTAAAATAAAAATTCGATTTTTGGATAGTATTAATGCATGCCAGGTATTAATCACCGCATAATTCGCCAAGAATGACACGATAGATGCAATTGTGGTGAATAGCTTATAAGCCAGTTAACAACTGCCCTGCACGAGCAATTGCTTTTGTATCATGGTCATGTTACTGGACTGCGAACCACAAGGTCGCAGGTTCTATCCTTCGCTCATACCAAATTCGCACACAGTAAAAAAAAAAAAAAACTAAATTCGCGTCAAAGGTGATTATTTTTTAAATCTTGTACGCCAATACCATGTAAGGCTTTCTCTGGTATGGCTAGTTTATGAGAGAGATGCGAGAAAGTATTTTGGAGACCACTCCCTCTGATTATTTTCTGAATCCCGCTCTTTTTTTCGTTTTGGAGTATAATGAAGATAACTGAATATTACGTTAGACGACATCTTTTTTGACCAATTGTGAAATAAAATTTGGCACAGAACTAAAATTTTAATAATAATATCGCATACCAAATTTCAATTATCTTACTCTCTGCGTTTTTAAATTAGTACGTTTACATGCCTACGAATTAACAGACAGACAGTTCGTAACTTCTTGGCAGATTTCGTTCAAAACTTTGATATGGATTTAAACTTCAGATGGTAAACCCATATAGCTAAATTTTATTGATCAATTGTTATAATTTCAAATTATTATTATTCTAATTTTATATTATTATATTCGCCTGCACTGAGATAGACAGACAGACAAACTTCCTGCAAATGGATTTCGTTTACAATTTGATGGGTATCTATAAATAGGGTTAAGGACAGTGTAACAAATTTCATCCATCTTGCTCAAAGAGTTTTTTTTAATTATATTATTCTCAGATTGAACAACAAATAAATATATTTTCGAAATTCAGAAAAAATCTCGAATTCGAATTTTTAAACAGTTACAATACTTATTTTATGTTTATGTTAAGAACGAAAATAAGCATAAAAGATTTAATTAAAATTTTTCGCCAACGAATAATCTCGGTGAACTAACTAATAGCCTAAGACAGTTAGTGTTAAATAATTTTAGATATGGTTTTTAAACAAAATTCACTTATCTTAATCGTTTAAATAATAACTGCTCTTATAACCCCTCATTTCTTATAATTATTTTCTAGCTATTTTCATCCTGTTATTGACAGATAAAAAAAAAGTGATCGTTTCATATCTAAGAGTGTTTATTATTCTAAAAATCTCGAGTAAGTAAATATCCCAAGAAGTTTACTTTTCTTACTTCCATAGGAGATTAGCCTGGCTCTCTTATTTTGGCGAGACGGAGTAAATTGCATTTTTAGGGAGCTAGCATATTGATTAGTTTTTGGCTATTAAGTCCTTTTTTTGCGTCGCTAAAACGGCGGCCGAGCGGCGGTTGCGTCTGTGTTGCCAAGGTGACTGGGCGTCCAACAAGTTGGCGCTATAAAAAGACCCTTATTTTAGACTATTGTTAGCAGAAATTGCCTATACAGCTTGGAGTTATATAGTTTTTTTCTTATTCGATTATATAAGAACGGTTTATTGTGTGTGAGACAGCCGCACTATGGTAACAGGAAAAGAACAGTCATTTATTTAAGAATAATTTTATCATTTTTGTCACGCATTAAGACAATCTAGTCACTGGATATTGTGTTTAAGGAAGTAATCAAGTCCAGAACAAAGATCGATACCTTATTTTAATAGTTATATTGTTTTGAAATCTATAGCTACAGCTTTACTTTGCAATTCGTTCAGAATTCAAATTTTCTACCATCTTGAATTTTTTTAAAATCATAATATTATTTATTGATTGAATAAATGTGCCATCATACGTTAGCTTTAAGTTATTTTTGTTTGAAATAAAATACTTTTTATCAGTAGTTCAGAAAATACTGTTTTGTTTATTAAAAGAAGCGCCGATTCACGCTTGAAAGTACGTGTATTATAATTTCAGTTTATCCGTATTAAAAAAAAAAATTATTGTTTTCTAATCACTCGAATCTAGGTTTCATTTAACTTGAACTCCTAAGTTGTCTGGACTATTTTTTTCTCTCTCACTGCTAAATCCAAAAATACCATATCAGCAAATTCCCTTCTAATATTATGTAAGTTCAAAATATCTTCTCATCCTCTTTATCCTGCTTTTTCCCTTCTTTTCAAGCTACGCGGATACAAAGGCATGCTTTTGACAAGGAAATTGTCAAGCTTTCATGGTTTTATTAAAGAACTTTTAGAAATTAAAATCTTTTCTTTATCACGAACAAAAATGTTATTTTCTATTCGTTACGTCTGTTCTGCTGTCCCAAGAAAACCATTTCATGTATTATTAATCATACAAGTATTTTATATAAATTGATCCATTAAAGAGGAGAAACATTCTTTTTAGATATCACTTTAGATACTAAAATATTTTTAAAGTTCTACCCTACTAGTTACAGAAATTGATTACATTTTTCCTGAAAGAAATTGATCATTTCTGCCACTCCAACTATAACAAAATTTCAAAAGAATTTTGAATTACTTTTTTTTTTCATTTCCATTCAGTAACAGATTCTGCATTCCTTTTTCAAAACGGGAGTGTAAAGTTCCTTTTTTAAAATTGAATTAACAAATAAAGAAACTGCATTCAGCTTAAAAAACAATATTAGTTAATTTTTACAGTCTCAGTCGTCAAAAGATATAAAGCGTCGTCAGCTATCTTGGGATCTTATATAAATTTTTTTATAGTATTTCACTTATATTTTTTTACGATAATAATTTTAGAATGATTTTGAAAATTTTAAATTCTTGGCGACTTTTATATTATAATGAGTCATTCGAAATCAAAAGGTTGTAAAATATAGATATCAGCCTAATATGTTTTCTAGATTTAAAAAAAGTCATCAGCTGATAAATAATAACCTGTAGATAAATTATAACATTATTAAAACCCCTTGTATGAAGTTATTGAACTTTATGTAGGACTCAGGAATCACTACTATTTTAGAACGCACATTTAATTACATTTAGGACGATTATTACATTTAGGATATATATACATTGACATAAAAGAATTGAACATTCAGTAGATTTCGTCGAATACATCGCGTCTCGTCTCGTCTCGTCTTTACTTTCGTCCAGATCCGTCTGATCTGACACGTCTTTACTCTCTTCCAGATCCGTCTGATCTGACACGTCTTTACTCTCTTCCAGATCCGTCTGATCTGACACGTCTTTACTCTCTTCCAGATCCGTCTGATCTGACACGTCTTTACTCTCTTCCAGATCCGTCTGATCTGACACGTCTTTACTCTCTTCCAGATCCGTCTGATCTGACACGTCTTTACTCTCTTCCAGATCCGTCTGATCTGACACGTCTTTACTCTCTTCCAGATCCGTCTGATCTGACACGTCTTTACTCTCGTCCAGATCCGTCTGATCTGCTCTCCGTCTTTACTCTCGTCCAGATCCGTCTGATCTGCTCTCCGTCTTTACTCTCGTCCAGATCCGTCTGATCTGCTCTCCGTCTAACCAGCGTCAACTCCATCTAACAACCAGCAGATGGCGCTCGTCACTCCATTTATGTTTGTTATTATAATATATTAAACAAAATATTTTATCTGTTTGCAATCGAAATAAGTATTTAGGAAATATTTCCACAGTCATAGTATCAATTAAGTTGATGATAAATGAAGCTGAAATAGTATCGTCCAAGCAAACAAGAACGTCCCTTGGCGCCAGCCATTTTACAAACACGCAACGACATTCATTTTTCATTAATATGAAAAAATCATTATTCAAAACAGGAGAAGGCGCATCGTTGTGAAGTTCACTGTCCTAATTGGCACTCTGCCTGCTCCATTAAATCGCTACCTTTTACCTCTTCTGCACATTCTAATGAATGTTGAAATATTTTCGGAAGGTATTTGCCATTTGTTTGGATCTCATGCAGTCCCATGAATCTCAATGATATATGCTTCACTCTTTTTGAAATCCTCACCATTTTTATATGAAGTTAATCTAACATAGATTTCACACGATGAAACTGCAATAAGACGATGATAAGTATTTCGGTACTGAAAAATAATTAAGTTAATTATATTTTTTTTGTCTAAAGAAGGATTTCATTAAAGGATGCTGTTTGTGTTTTTATTTTGTATAACCAATGTGACTGATCTCTCTGAAACTTTCTCGCATTAGCTATAATACATGATGTTGTTCCTGATGGCACTTGCCATGGATAATCCCGCTGATTTCGAATTTAGCGATTTTAAGCCGAGAGAGAGCGTCTCTTGTTTTTAGTAGCGCCAACTAGGGCGCTAGTACGATTTTGCTACTGACGCATCACATTCGCTTGCACAACCCCTTTTTACAGTGGGGCGTATTCACTTATCTCACAAAGAGAACAAAGGAAGAGCAGCCATGCCCAAACCGGGACTCGAACCCAGGACGCCCAGATCATAAGGAAGACGCGGTACCCCTACGCCAGGACGCCGACATAATAAATGTATTTTTGTTTTATTAATCGCATACCATAGTTACCATACAACTATTAGAGTATAATCTTGGTCGGTATTTTTCACAACTTATCGCTGGGATAGGTTTAATACTAAAGTGCTAGGAAACCGAATGTGTATTTTAGACTCTTTTCCGACCGATTAGAACCAATATTTGACGCAGAACTACAGTTGCAGTTACAAAATCACGTCTGGAATTTCTTGTATTTATCTCATTGCTTTTTTGAGTGATCACGTATGATTACGAAAGTACAGACCGGTAGATGGTCAACCCTTGAACAGATTCGGTTTCAAGTTTGATTCGCATTTACATTTTAAATGTTAAATCTATGTATCCTATTTTGTACATTTAATACTTTTCGTTTTATAGTTATCGTCTGAACCTATATTCGGACAGTGAAAGCCATCTGACTGGATTTCCCTCAAATCTTCATAGAAATGTACGAATTTCGAGTAATGATTATATGTGACATTTTATATTTCTAACTCAAATTGTTTTTGAGTTATCATATTCATAGATAGATGGATAGACAGACATAATTCCAAAAATGTGTTTTTTGGACTGAAAGAGCTCTGAAGCGTGGAGAGTCTTCAAAATTTCGAGCTTCAAATTTTTTGAAGATTACAATATTTTCTCTTCAACAATATTTTTACAGAACAATATTTTTACAGAACAATATTTTTACAGAACAATATTTTGTGTCTCTTTTTTGTAAGTTTTTACAAATGAAAGCATTTGGATTCAACGATTTTATATTCTAAGCATATATGGCACGAAATAATTAGTTGTCTTATAAATAGCACATTCACTATTAAATTTTTTAAAAGAATTTAAAACTTCCATTTACGAATTCATTATACAAATATTATATAATTCCTGATAACTATTTCTGAAATTTCAAAAGGAGCGGAGAAAAGATTCTCGAAAGAAAAGCTAATAGATAATGATTTTGTAGTACAATATTTGTTATTAAACATTTTGAACTTTTTAGATAAAAATTAAACATTGCTATATATTGAATTTGACGATTACTTATAATTTTATGAAATCGCAGACAAAATTTTTATATTTAAGTATTATTATTTTGTTTATTTTCTTAAATGGTTTGTTGCTTTTTAATTCAAATTTATTTTCCGTGTCAGATTGTTCCCTTTTTAGTAGATTACTAAAAGTTAGTCTGTAAATTCATTGACTAAATCTATTTATTCATGTTTTTCCAATATTTTGCGTTATTCGGAAAATATCTATGAGTTTTCCAATAGCTTACACTGATAACAATAAGTGTGTTAGAATGCTATTATTAAATTCTATATTTTCTTAAAGGGGATGTTTACGACAATATTTGTATCTATTCACTATCAGCATTAGCTCAGTGTCAGTATAAACATGGAGTACGAATCAATTTTCGCCATTTGATGCTTGTTTCCTACTTCGAAGGTTCCTTGCCATTGAAATAGTAAAAAGTCTTTTTATAAAGGTATACGCTGTTTACAAAAACAATGAAACTGAGGAGAAAATGCACCAATAGTTTTGTGCTTTTCTAACGGGACTCGTTTTCTGGTTTGTATTGCACGGAGTATCCTATCTTAACGGAATGTTTTCCCGTTTAAGATCAGCAACGATCCGGTAGACCATCCATGTTGATGATAATGAAATTAAGACTCGGATCCTAAGAAATAAACTTGTGAAATAGTAGAAAGACTCGAAAGGTCAAATGCGTCCACATGTGAGAATTTGATGCTAGAGGGTTTTGATAATTGCCTTGATATTTCAGTACTTCATGAATTAAAAAAAAATATTTACCTTTGAAACATATGAGAAATAAGCAACAGATAGGAAATAGGTCATCTGTAATAATTTTAATTTTAAACGGTAACGCAGTTATTCGACTGAATCATTGACTAGAGTTTTTGTTGGTCTTTGGAGTTGCTATCAATCGCACCAAAGACCAATATCCATGACCTGAAAATTACATGCTGTTTTTATTGGGTTTGGAAGGACAGTATAAATTAAGAGTTGCTGACGCCTGCCAAATACTTAACTCAGTTTAAATGGTAGCCAACTGAACAATTTGAGGCAAGTCATTGACCAGAAGAGCCCAGAACTAACCAGTCGAAAAGGGGTGGCCTTCCGCCAGAATAATTTGCATGAAACTGTTCAGAAATGTTAATAAGCCTTCGAAATGAATCGTTTGGTGATTCGAGGAGATTGAAAAGCAATGAAGCTCGATATTGCAAACTGCGTCACGAGCCCCTTACACTGCCCCGGAAGTGAAAAAGGGTCTTGTTTTCGTAAACAAAGCGCGGTTCCAGTGAAGGAAGCACAGTCGCAGGTGTCCGCCGCGATCGATTCCCAACACCTCTGACGTCACGGGCTCTTTGGGGGGAGTGTCGGCGGTCAAGCTGCATCACGGGAAAGATTCTGATTTTCCATCTTGTGTGTTGCCCAGCGACCAGAAGTGGGATTCTCCCGGAATTTGGATAGGACACCCCGATGCGATGGTGACTCCTAAAAAAGGGATATGGCGATCCAGGAAGTTTCCCTTCACACGGAAATCGGCAGGTAAGGGAGAATTTCACTGCTTCCTTTTCTGGCTTCCGTTCGGAATGGCGTGCCCGAAAAACCGATCTGGAACGCTCCGTAAATCGGCACGCTCCGACGAAAAGTGGTTTGGGGGGGGACCAAAAAAAAGGAAAGAGATTGGTGGCTGATTCTGGTGGGGTGATAGTGCGCTGGTAAAGTTTACGTTGTGATTTGTAACTTTATGTTAGCAATTCCGCCTAAATAAATAAGTGCTTGTAAAATTGCTGTGAGCATTAAATTAAACCAAGTAAAGAATTTTTGTTCATCCTTGGGAAATGACCATTAGATGTTTTTGTTGCTGTGCATTCACCATGTTTTAGTTTGTGAATTTGTTGATTCTTCTCTTTATAGTAAAAATGTAAATAAATTTCTGCCACTTTGATTTTTTATAAATAATATATCTAGTGAATATGAAAATAGTGATTTATAGAAATATCCCGAATGACCTCTATATACACTTCCTAATGTAAACGAACATCATTATTAACACGAATGAACGTCATAATGATGATGGACTTTTTTCTGCATTATATGAAGAAGGTTTTTTTTTATTGATAGATGAAAATATGAATTTTATTTTTATATTAAAATTGCACATAATTTGAAAAATCCAGCTCCTAGTTTGAATTTGCTTTGCTGAAATTGTATTTTGTGATATCATTTTCACGTGCTATAGGTGTTTTAGAAATTCAATTCCGAATACTATTTTCAGTGCTTTTTTAATAATAATGATGTGATTAGACATGCGCTGAAGCATGTATTGATGCCCATTCGATGACACGTCATACTTCTTTAAAAATTTAAAATTCAAGGCCTCTGGCACAACATCCTTGTCAATATATATTGATGTAGAAAAATTGATATAAATCTTTTTATTTATGTGTATTTATATTTTATGTAACATTTTGAGAATGATAGGAAACGCCCTTTTTGTATTTTGTTGAAGCTTCAATTCTTTCGAATGACTGTTCGAAAATTTACTCAGAAAGCATCATCTTCCTCATTTTATAACCGTTGTTCAGTATTTTAATGCTTCTCTCAGTATTTTAATGCTTAATGCTTCAGTATTTTAATGCTTCTCTCAGTATTTTAATGCTTAATGCTTCAGTATTTTAATGCTTCTCTCAGTATTTTAATGCTTAATGCTTCAGTATTTTAATGCTTAATGCTTCAGTATTTTAATGCTTATTTTAATTTTCAGTATTTTAATGCTTAATGATTCTCTCAACAATGGTTGAACATCTAAATCAAACTTTGGTCAAAATTATAGGCGTAAGTAAGTGTTATTATCTTCCACGTTGTGATTTTCTGTATAGGTTATATTTACATATTTCCCCAATGTACGAGAATCTTATTTCTCAAAATTAAGTTAGAAAATATTTTCAAAGTTCGCATTTATTGATCAGTGTTCTTATTCTTTTGTTATCATTTTCAGTTTTTTGCTGATACATAAACTTTCTTAGGCGTTTCCGTAATTTTTTTTTTAAATAAATGTTTAGAATGGTTACGGATTTATAATTTGTCCTTTTTAGGAAGGACCTATGTGCCCATTTTAAATAATTTTTTACATGCATATTATTTTATAGTGAACATCCTTTATTTTATAAAGGATGAAATTAGTTAAAATTTCTTCTATTTTTTTTTAATAATTTTAGGATTAAAAAGTAAAATAATGTAAATAATGAATAATGTTTGAATATAATTTAAAAATTAGTTATCTGTTTGGCATTAAAAGGTCGAATACTAATAATAACAACCAGTGATTATTTTTAAATGCAACTTAAAATATTAAGCATCTTTTCCTTGGAATTATGTTTTTTTTTTAGATTCAATTTCAACGGAATCGAATTAATTTTACACAATAATTAGTTAAGTCTTCATACTTTAAACCTTGCGTAAAATTAATATCTCATTTATTTCATCTAGTAAATAAAGTGAACAACTAAGCATACTTTTTAAAAAATTGTTATTAAACTTATGTAGAGTAAAAAATAGAAGTAATGATTATAAAACAATTGCCTAATTTTTACCACAATGTTATCTTTTAATCTTTTGATTTATTATTACCTCTCGTTATCTGTAAATTCCTTCTGCAAGAATTCTATTTCATATATACGATTAAGAGATGTCGTTTCATTTGACAAGCCTTGATTATAGTAGAATAGTTTAGAGCTTTTCATTCGGAGCTATGTAATTTAGAAAAACTTACATAATTTATTATGTTTTCTTTCATTTTGACCTTATGCTCCGGTCGTTATGTCTGGAAAAATACCAGCAAAAGTATTTTTGCGCAACTTTCCTCTATTTTCCGAATGTTAATTTTTCTTTAGGTGAGTACGGGCGTCCCAACCTCGAGGTACCCAGGGATCTTTACTCCCTTTCAGTTCGCTCTTCTCTACACCATCTACTTTCTGTTGTGTTTTTCCTTCCCTCGACGTTTTGTATAATTTTACCATTTGATTGGCGCAGCATGGCCAAGCATGGCTCTTGCGCCAGAAAACCAACACAAACCAAACCGAATGTTAATTTCTTCTTCCCTCATAAAAGGTGCCAACTTAAGAAAAGCCATGAATGCTGCAGAACCTCAGATTTGTATTTTTATGTTCGTGAACATTTCGTGCTTCATTGTTCAGTGAAGACAATCGAGTTGCATTTTGGATTTCTCTTTGTCGCTCGATTAAAACCAAAATTTGACACAGAAATACAGTTTTAATAACAAGTTGACATATCAAATTTTATCTATCGAAATCGTTGTGCTTTTGAATTATCGCGTTTACGTGCGTGTAAGTTAGTAGACCAGCAGACAATCAATTACCGCATTATTGGATTGGAATCAAAATTGAGTATGGATTTTTCTTTCAATCGTGTACCAAATTTTATTCATTTAGATCTTTAAGTTTTTTTTTAGTTATCGGGTTCTCTTGAATTGAACAGAAATGCAAATTTCCTGAAATGATTTCATTCAAAATTTGATCGAATCTGCAAATTTGGTTTCAAAACACTTATCGGATTTCATCCGTTTAGCTCAAAGTGCTTATTTTGTCATCTAATGTTCAACGACAATCAAACATATTTTTCAGACTCAAGGAAGTCTAAAACGTGGAAATCGTCAAAATTCCAAGTTTGAATTTTTGGACGATTTGGATTGGATTTGGAGGTATAATTCCTTCACTCTATGTCGATAATAGCATCTGGATCTGGACTGATTCTTTGTTAAGTAATTGAGTAATCAGTAGCATTAAAAAGCTATTTATTTGGATTGTATTTTATTATGTGAGTTCAGTAATTAATATATTCTATCTGACCTTGTTTGTGTATATATATATATATATATATATATATATATATATATATATATATATATATATATATATATATATATATATATATATATATATATATATATATATATATATATATATATATATATATATATATATATATATATATATATATATATATATATATATATATATATGCATATATATCTAAAATGATTACATTCATATATATATGTAATGACATTTTAAAATCTAATTTAAACTTAATCAATTTCCAAAGTTTTGTTCTCAAATTAGCTCATATTAATTTCATTCTAAAATATTCTCTTTTTCCTGATCCCATTCCACTTTTTCTATTTAATGAATGCAACAAAAGCTCTGTGAAAATACTTTAGTCAGCGGTTCCCACACTCCGAGTGAAGGTATAAAATACTATCCATCTAAGCTCATTCTTTTAAAAGATCCTTATGGTTCCCTTACTTATGATTGATACGTGTTAGAAATCCCTATAAAAATCTCACAGTATATATTCACAGGGATAAAATGTTCATCAGCTTTTAATCATTTCGTTTTCTGCCGTACTTGTGCTCGTCGCTTCTGCTTGTGCAAAAAATCGTGTCTTCCGGGACGGAAATAAAACGAAGTTTAAAAATCTTAAGTCTCTTCACTGTCTTCGAAACTGCCTTCTGCTTCAAAAATTATGCTTATATATATATATATATATATATATATATATATATATATATATATATATATATATATATATATATATATATATATATATATATATATATATATATATATATATATATATATATAAAATCCTTTTAGATACGTATGCATTTGTGGGTAATATCGGGAAGTCTAATTTACTGTATGTAAAATAGGTTTATTCTTCTTCATAAATTAGTTTATATAATACTGAATATAATAAAAAATGTTATGACTGAATAATATATCTAAACTCTCATTTTGCTTAAATGTTATGAATTTCATTTTTAAATCATTTTGGTGATTTCTTGGTATCTTGAAATATTTCAGTCATTAGAAACGAACCTACAGGAAACTGAATTTATAAAAAAAAGGGGGTGGGAGGGCTTTAAAATTTTTTTTTGCAAACTATACATGTCCGCTGTAATCCTCATTCTTCTATCAACTCTGCGTTTAAATTATTTAATGACATCTGTGCTTTTTTTCCACTCTTAAAATTATTGTAGTAAAGAAATTTATAAAGCGGTTTCCCCCCCCCCCTATCAGAAATAAAATATTTCAGCTTTCCGACATACTTAAGAAGTAAGTAAAGATACAACTTTTTGAGGGGAAAGAATCTGGGTTTTTTTTATTTACATGTTATTTACATGTACGTTGTAAATTCACACTCTTCTGTCTACTGTGTGCTTCAATTATTTGATGTCATTTGTGCTTTTTTCCACTCTAAAAATGATCGCGATAGATAATATTTTATAAACCATTTTTTCTATCAGAAACAAAATATATTTCGGCTTTAAAATGCACTTAAGAGGTAGATAAGGAAAACAATTTTTTGAGGGGAAAGATTCCTTTGAATGTTGTTTACAGATGCCGTTGAAATCCAATAGAAGGTGAAGTCACCTGGTCTCGAGTTTCTGCTGACACCAGGCTCTTGAATTTCTTGAAACAGGCCCAACAGATTTTGAGTTCAATTTATCAAGCTCGTTTGGCAATGAGCCATGGAAAACCTGTTGGCGGAGCTATTATGTTTTCCCTTTCGGACCAAAATCGCTCTTAGCTTGGAAAATTGGATTACTTTTTATAATTCTCCATAAATCATATTAAACCATTCTGTGCCGAGTGTTTACTGTCCATGTTGGACGACATAAAAATGGAAATTTAACTTTGAAAGGCTTGTATTCTGTAGCTTGGAGGAGCTTTTATGAATGCTTATTGGTTGGATCATTGAATTATGTTTTTACCATCTGTCGGTCTGTTGCTGTTAGGCTTTGTCGTAATAGAGCAGAGTATGCCATTTTTGATGAAAAAGAAAATACTTGTTTGAAATCGTCTACTAATGCTATATCAAGCCTACCTTTAAGAAAATGTGTGTGTTTTTTAAATTTTTATAACTCTCATTAGTTGTGTGACGCTTCTTGGGTTACATCACGTTATCATGCAAATATCACTCAATATGGGGGTTGGGTGGTAACACTGTGTATTACTGAAGATTTAACTGAACCGTCCACTCTGTCAGTCTTATTCATGTTCTATTTTGTGTAAAAAGTGTGGTTTATTAATTTATTGGTTGAATGTTATCTGTAAGACGTGACATGCTTGATGTCAGAATCATAAAAAACGCTCTACAGAGCAGAGCTACCAAATTTGTCCAGCGTTTACTCCTCAGATAGCAACTGCTCACTACGATAGTATTTTTAAAAATTTTAATTAAAAAATAACCGAAATATTAATAAGATTTCTTAAAAAACTTCGTAGAATATTATCGTATTTTTTTTTACTCCACTTTAAATTTTAAAAGATTAGTTTTTCAGTAAAATTGCTCAACAACTTTTAACATTGAAAATTATTTTATGGACGCTTTTTTATTTTACTCTTACGTAATAAATAAAATGATTGGGACACTTAATTTTTGATCATTAAATGTCACTTTTAGTTGAAAGGTTTGTTTGTAATAATTTTTATTTACAAATTATTTAAAATTCACAAGTGGATTTTGAAGAAGTTCGTGTTTAATCAATATTATTTAACTGACTTATTTCATATTTCTAAGGATGAAATTCTGTTACTCCCTTCCTAATGCTGAAGTTTTGAAATAATGTGCACTGTATATTTTCTACATTCCTGTTTTATAATTTTCAGAACTTACTTATCGGTTAAAGGAAAAATTAAATTAAATTTTTGCTCCATAAAGGTAACGAAATTGAGAAGAAAATTGCTTGATATTTATAAAAAAGGAATTATAAATTAAAGACTAAAAAGTGTAAAATAGTGAATATAAAATTCAACTGTCTTAACTAATGAATATTAAATAGTGAATCAAAATTCTTTTTTTAAAAAATGGTATGAGAGTGTGAATTGATATTATAAAAATTATTCTCCCTCGTTTATTTTAGAACAATTTAACGCAATTTGAATCGAAATTCGTTTTTTAATAATTGTTTTTATTAAATTAATTCTTGTGTGAGTGTGAACTGATATTCTGAAAATTATTCTTCGATGTTTATTATAGAGCCATTAAATAAGATTTCAATCAAAATTCGTTTTTTTAAAAACTGTTTTTATTAAATTTATTCTTGTATGAGTGTTAACAGATATCCTGAAAATTATTCTCCCATGTTTGTTATAGAATAATTGAATGCAATTAGAATCAAAATTTGTTTTTTTAAAGTCTTTTTATTTCATTTATTCTTGTGTGAGTACGAATTGAAACTTATTGCCTAACATTTATTATGGAACAATTAAATGCAGTTTGAATTAAAATTCGTTAAAAAAAGTTTTTCTGAAATTTATTCTTGTAGGAGTGAGAATTGATATTTTGAAAATTATTCTCTGGCATTTTTTATAGAACAATTAAATGCGATTTGAATCACAAAATTGTTTTTATTACATTTTTTCTTGTTTGAGTGTGATTTAATATTTGGAAATTATTCTCCGACGTTTATTATAGAACAATTGAATGCAATTTGAATCAAAATTCATTTAAAAAAATGTTTTTATTAAATTTATTCTTGTATGAGTGTGAATTGATATTCTAAAAATTAATCTCCTATGTTTTTTTAAAAACAATTGAATGCAATTTGGATAAAAATTCGTTTAAAAAAATTGTTTTTATTAAAGTTATTGTTGCATGAGTGTGAACCGATATTCTGAAAATTATTCTTCGACCTTTATTATAGAATAACTAAATGCAATTTGAATTAGTATTCGTTGTTTTAAATTGTTTTTATTATATTTTTCTTGTATGAATGTGAATTGATATTCTGAAAATTATTCTCCGACATTTATTATGGAACAATTGAATGTAATTTGAGTATCCATTGTTTCTAGATGCTTTGCTCCGCCGTCATTCCGTTGATCCGGACAGGAGGCGGAAACCATTCAGTTCATCATACCGGTCTCTCGAAACTCAGCAGGGAGAACCTTACGTCTGCCACACAGAGGAAGATGGGGTGAGTTGATTTCAGACGCGTTTTTCCCAACAGATTGAAACAAAAATTTGACACAAAACTACATATGTAGTTACAAAATCCGATATCAAATTTGATATATTTAAGCATCTGAAGTGTTAAAAAAAACCTTTAGTGAAATCAATATATCACATTCCTAAAATTGAAGATGTCATTTGATTAGTCATTTCTGTTTATTTTAGCTTTTTATTTTTGTATCTTTATTTTTTCTCTCCTACACATTTTTTCCTACTAATGTCTTAAATGGTAATTATGCACAGATGCTGATGTCTCCGCCCTCTTTTTCACAAGCATCTCTCACCTAACAGACGATCTGACGTCATCATTGAGATGACTGATGTTCAGCTTTAGGATATAAAATTGCATACGCCTACTTCCGAATATTGATTATTGTATCTCCTTTTGAGACTTAGAAATATCACCAGCAATAAAGTAGAATATAACTTAGTAGAAACATTTCATTTTAATGAAATAATTATTTATTGTCTTACATTTTGTAATACGTATTGTGTTTCGACAAAACCGCTTCAGTTAAATCTCGATTATTGGAATCATGTTTGTGTTGACATATTCTGTTGGATTTGAATGATTTATTATATTGAATTCCGTTTTTGAACCTCTGGTGGACTCAAACTTCATTTTATATCAAGGTTAGATGACAAGAAAAACCAATGAAATGACACTCTTGATACAAACTTCCATAACAGTTAGATTGATAAGATCAGCAAATTAAATGTGTACAGGCACCTTAACCCTTTAAAGGGCCATTTTTTTCTAGTCCTATTATATTAAAATATTTTTAGGCTTGAAATTAGAATAAGAAAAGGGATTCATTTAGCTTATTAGATAAATTTAATTTGATTAATTAATTAATTTGGTTAATTAATAATTAAGTAACAAATCAAGACATCATTTTGTCTGAGGTAAAGAACTGAAGCATCTAAGTTTCTGACTTACTAAAAAAATGTGTCAGAACTTATGCCAACCTACATAATTTCATACAAAGATTGATAAATTTGGTGGGAAGCATACTTCCCGCGGCCTTGTGGATCTTTAGGAATGTCCGATGTGTACTGAAATGGTTCTTTATTAAACTTAAAATTTTAAATTTTCATTTACATTGAAATTTTTGGAATCGGTTATGCATAGGTAACCTATTTAATTAACATATATATATATATATATATATATATATATATATATATATATATATATATATATATATATATATATATATATATATATATATATATATATATATATATATATATATATATATATGTCAGATATTATGGTCTTAATATTCCGAAACTAAGAACAATTTTGAACCCAATTTCAATGTCTCCTAACCTTCGATCTTTTTCGAACAAACGATTTCGAAACATCGTTTGTTGTAAAAATTGCTGAAAATAATTTATGCAAAGGATTTGATAACTGTGCATTAAAATTCTGGCTGTTTAATAATGACACATTATTAACTTTATCAGAAAAAAAAATTAGAAATATAAAAAAATGCATATGTAGTGTTTATAGTTTAGAGTAACATTAGTTTGAAAAATATCTCTGTGTCTGTAGAATTAACTGTAACCATCTCGAGATTATTTCGATTCGTAAAGCATAAGGAGCGAGCTTTCTTTTCTTCTTCCTTTTGATCAAATTCTTTTTGTCGTATTCGTGTATAAATTCGATTTCAAATTCGTCTCATTTTGACCATGACTGATATTCCTTGTGAAATTAAATCGAGTCTTTCACTTACATCTCACGGTGGAGAAGGTCATAATGTCAAATCTGGTCCAAGCAATGAGATCGAACCTTCCGAGCAACTTAAACGGGAGAAGAAAAAAATGGAAATCGAGTCAGCCAGTATCAGAAAACTTGAAGGTGATATATCGGAATTTAAACTCTCTGAGAAGCCTGAGGCTCATGTAAGGAAGGTAGGAATCGATAATTATAGTTTTGAAAAACCAGAGGACACTAACGACGAAAAGGAAACAAGCACTGCTGCTGATAGGTCTGCTGATGTTGCTTCTAAGCGTGATTTAATAGCTGTTACATGTGCATGTACTCTACCGAAAAGAGATCCAATGAATCCTGATACTAAAAGCAAATGTGTGGACACTGAAACTGTTCATGAAAAGGAAGGCATACCGCATCCTAAAACTAAAGGTGGCAAAAACAAAGAATCTCCGAAATGTGTTTCTGCCCTTTCTGCTGAATGTTCTGGAGATGGAAAAGGCACTGGCTGCTTCTGTAGGATTTCTCCCAAAAGGATATATCACCTCTTCAAGACTAGAAGTCCGAAGTATAAAGCATCTCCCAATCGCAGTGCTGCATTTTCTCCTCTCGGTGATGGGAAGCATTTTGAAGTAGTTTATCTTGGACAGTATTTCCCTTGTGAACATGAGAGGGTATGTTTGGTGAAATATGTTCATTTCTGTTTAAAAAATGTAATTTCAGTTCATGTTTGCTTATGTCGAGTAATATTGTCATATTTAGCTACTTTTATATCAATATTTACATGTAATCTGGAGAACTATAAGATAATTAATACCAGATAAACTGCTTTAGGAAATAGAAAATTTATTCTGAAATGTTAATTTCATTTTTAAATAGTTCTAGTTTGAATGAAAAGTATTGTTCTGAATAATGAGTCATATTTATTTAATCACATTTTTTGAAGGTAAGGGAGAATTATATTCATTTTGCTCTTGGAAAAAAATATTGCGTTTTAGAGATGAAACCTCGCTAATGTACATAATATGTTTAATTCTTTGAAAACACAAATATTTATATTAGGAACTTTTCGCTTTATTGCATTTTTAAGATGCATCCTTATTTTATCTTGCAGAATTGTGGATTAGAAAATATAATAAATGGTTATTCAGTTTATGCTAAATATAATTTTTGTTTCTCTAAAAATTGGATGCAATCTACTAGTATGAAATAGAATTTGGATAATCACAATGGAATGATGACAGTAATTATAGCATATCCTACTATAACTAGGAAAGTTACATTTTCATTTAAGAATTATGTTCTATTTTTTCTTTTTTTAATTCATAAAAAGAAATCTTTTGTTTTCATGTCGCGAATTTCAAGAAAATTTTTAATAATATCCATTATCTTCATTGTATATTTATTTTGGGTAGATTTCGTAAATCGAAACATGTTTATGCAAATTCATGTCTTTATTTTTTTTAAAAAAATCTATACTTTCTTATGTCTTTATGATTTTTTTAATTAGCGAAATATCATTAGTACATCAAGTTATGTCGAATCTCTGCATAAGTTCACATTCTTTCATTAGAAAACTGAAAATAGATGGTTAAAAAATGTTCGAAAAAGGAAAAACGTATTTTCTAGTTGGAGCCAATAAATTTAGCTTTCAATATGGGGTATTATCGAATTTTGTAATTCATCTTCAAGAAAAAGTGTTTTGCTCTTAAAAGATGAGGTTATATAATTAAACTAACGGATAAATATACCGTTTTTAATAAGTTTTGCAATAAATAACAGCATGCTGAGTTTCTTCATGGATTTAGTTTTCTATTCGGGTTCAACCATGAGTGTGTTACTGTTTATCACTCATTTCGATAACATGGGTTTTTTTCTGCAAACCTGTTAATATTAAACCACTTTTATGACTATTTTAATTATAAAACATTTCGTAAGCATTTCATTGTGATCTGGTAAATCTTGTATTCTTATGCAATTGTGAAATGATAAAAGGAATCCATATTTTGAATTAAAATTGCAACAAATGGTTTCCATAGCAACGTCACATCACAATGTAATTAGACTAATTACATTGTGATGTGATGTTGCAATAGCATTAATAGTGCTATTGCAACATTTAAGTAAAAATGTTTAACTATGCAGCTTTCTTTTATTGTCAACATTTAAAAAAATATGTTAATTATAAGAATCATTAACTGAAATTTTTCTATTTTTAGGTGGAACGCATTGATTACACCAATATGGGTAAGTGTTTTTATTTGTCCAACAATCCGTTTATCATTGTTTATTACATTGATGCTAATGACTTTGCAGGCCATAGAGCTGAAGTAGTCTATTCAGTCTTCAAAATCTAATAACTATGTATTCTACTTAATAATTGCTTATGACCGATTAGATCTTTAATCCTCAGAAATTAAGGAGTAAATATCGTTCTTTATTCTCATCATTTAATTAAATTTTTTTTTATCAAAAGGAAGAGGAAATAAAAAAAATCTATATAAAATAAAAACAAGCATCTGGAATTGAAAAACGGAAAAAGATGCGTACATGGTTGTATTTAATTCTATCTGATTGGATTGTCTTTGGTTACAGTGCCAATCATATCAATATTTGATATTGTTGAATATGGGAGTAATTATATTAACGATATGTAATATTCGTATTTAAGCAAGTTGAATATGTGATACAATCTTTATAAGCAAATTAATATCTGCTGCTTGCCTTATCAAAATTGAGTCATATAAATCCCAAATTTATCTATCTACTTATCTATCTGTAAAATCTAGCGTATAGATATTTTTAATGCTCTTTTTTTCGAATTATAATTGAAAATCAGAATTGTTTAATATCGAACATTAAAATTTATACGATTTTATGCTAGAAAGTTAAAAAATGTGCTCTGTAAAGCGCAAAGTAAAAGTCTGCAAAATTCCATTTTTTTCTATCTCATGCGTTTTCTTCTTGTAGGTGTTATCTTATATTAATTTATTGTAAATGGTTGACTAAGTGCGATTAAAATTAAAATACTGTTTCCGTTTTTTTGTTGTCATAATCTTAGTTATTACGAGCATTTCGTTTATTTTTCTAATAATGAGGATATTGTGACTTTTGAATTGTTAAGTAGTCGACCACATACAATTATAGTGCCTGAAGCAATTAAAATTTAATTAATTGGTTTTAATTTAAACAACCAAATAAATTCTACAGAAATTTCTTTTCTGTGTAGAAAAATCAGTACATTTTTTTTTTTTTTTTCAGCGGAAGAAAAAATTATTCCCACATTCTTGGGTTCACATCCTTGCTATGACGTCATGCCAACAAGTGGGAAGGTCGTCGTCTTCTCCGTGGAACTACTGGTAAGAAATCCATGTTAAAATAGTGAGCACGATTCCGATTGTTATTTATTCTATCGAAAAATAAACTCTTTTTGACGAATTAAGTAGTGAAATCAGAATAAAATTTCTTTTTAGAAACTGAAATTCACTTTTTATTACTGTAATCATTTTTTTTTTTTTTTTTTTTTTTTTTACCACTGAGCAAACTTTTTATTTAAATTCCTTCAAAAAAATTTAACGAATGAATATTCATTTTAGGAGGATTTAACGTTTCATAATTTTCATTAAGTTAACTTTCATTAACTTCAGTGCATTTAAAATTGCACAAATATTAGTTATATCTTCTGTCATACTATTGTTTTTGAAAATGTACTAGTATTTTGTCAATCGCTTACTTGTTTTTTTTTTTCAGGTAAAAAATGCCTTCAGTGCCCTTTTGTCAAATGGTATGTACGATTTCATATCCTATCAATCCATAAATCATTGTTTTAGTATTTGCATTTTCTCAGATTTATCAGCAGATCATTTTATTTAAATGGTGGAATTTTAAATACTTAATAAAGATTCTTAAATTCGAAAAAGGATAAGAAATAAATAATTGGAATTTCCGTTTTTTGATGCAATTATTCAATTTTGGTAAATAATTTGGGTCTTAAATTTTGAAAACCGTCTTATTAATTCGGACGTTTAAATGGTATTTAATTAACTATGCATGTTAAATTTTTTCGGAATAAATTTAATAAACTTCATAAATGAAGGCACGCAACTTAAGATTTAGCTGATATCATTCGTGTGCGTTGTAAATGCTTTATAAACAACACTTTCTTAACTTATCCATTTAAATAAAAACACCTATATATTTATGGACACGAATTCCTAAACTAAATTTATTCATTAGAATAGGATTAAGATAATTCCATCCCGTAATTTTTCTGTGAAATGGGCAACTTCTCAAACCATTTTTTTAACCCTTTGCACTCGGAAAAGTAATTCGAATCTTAATTATTTACCTAATATAAAGACTTGTTTATTGCTCCGAAAAATAAATATATATATAATTGTTTCAAGTTGAATTCTCCCGTTTAATTAATTTGTATCTTCTTACTACTCTGCAGGCAATTTTAACAATCGCAATTAAATAAATGTCAAAATCAGGCACAATTTTGAATAGCGAGTTTTTCTTCAGGCAATAGATATTATGGGCTCCTGTAATAATAACTTACTAATTGTTTGAATTTTCGAAACATTTTTAATTTAATTAACTTATTGTTGATTTATTTTAATTAATATTTTTTATCTTGGTAATTTCGTGAAATTATGTGTTTTTATTTAAAAATTAATTTAAAAAAATCATCAAATTTTAGCCATAATCATCGATTTTCTTACTTACAAACATAAGCATCTAATGAATGTGAAAGATTATAAAGAAATAATTTTTAAATGCAACATTAAAAATTATTTTGTATGACCTGTCAAATATAACATGGCTGATGAATAAAATTTGTACATGCGTTTTAAATAATATACTTTAATGTAATTAATAATAATAATTCATTGTAAACATATATTGTAGTCCTAATTTTTTTATTATTCATAAAATGTATGGGTTTTGCAAATTTATGTGGCAGTCTAGAAACATATTTTTTAACAAACTTGTATTCGGGCGCCCATTCAGTCCTGCAATCTTAGATAGCTGCCTTCTCTCTCTAATGAGTAATCCACCACTCTTGTGCTGTTTAGAAAAGAGTGTATTTCATGATTACAGAATTGGATATTAATGTTAAATACTTCAAAGTTATTTTAAATAAATTGCTTGCTTTTCCCGTGCCACTTACGATATAATTTTTGCTTTTCTAGAAATCAAAGCTGCTCCTTTATGGGATGCAGGAATAATGGATTTCGTAGGTAAGTGCTCAATTTTAGAAAGTTTAACTTTTTAAATGTCGAAATGAATGCCACCTGTAACGTTTATAAGTGAAAAAAGCTTAAATGTTATAACTTTTAATAATAATAATAATACATGAAATGTAAGGGCTTCAAATACTAAAAGTAAAATGAAATTTAATATTTAAGTGTAATTCATTCATTAATGAATTTATATTTAAATGTGTGATCGTGAAAGCCAAAGATGTCGAATGAGATAAATTTCTGTCTAATACAAATGTCGTAATGAAGGTTGCGTGTATTTGTTGTGACTCCCATTATTGGGACGTTTTAGAAAAATAATTTTATTTACAATTTAACTAAAGAAATTAAACATTTGGTTTTTACTACGCTCTTCACCGAGGCAGTGCGCGAGAGCGTTCCAAGGAAAAGGGAGAGAGAATAACTTTTCTAGAATCATACCCGGATGATGAGCGGCGGAACAATTACGTCGCACACAGCTTCGACGCAGCCTGTAGTTACAGATAGGATTTATGATAGATATATATGATTTATAATAGGCATTCACTACACAAATAAATTACTAGTGGCGTAGCGAAGGCAAATTGCACTCAGGTCATAATATATTTCCACCTCCAGCCGTCACCAGAGATTAAGTTAGGTAAATGATGCCTTTGAGGTGGTATTTTTTTTTTCACTTCATGTTTATTTTCAAAAAATGGCATATTGACACTAAATTTTGTATCTATTCGGTAATCCCGAAGATGGGCGTTTGAGGCATGTATCCTTCCCCTTTGCCATCCTTCATTACACCATTTCGAATTTTCAAATGATGCTTGAAAATTCCATTAAGATTACTGGAGAAAATGTCTGCACACTTTTGTTTCAGGCATTTTCAATATTTTATTTCTCTGGACATGCGCGTTTACGTTTTATTCAGATATGAATAGTTAATCAAAATTTTCAGAAAACATTTGTATCATTTTAAGGCATTTTCAGGGTGAGTTTCTTTGAAAAATAATATAAATCTCTTTTAGTTTTGAAATTTCGTATAAAATGGATTAGAAAATTGCATATAAAACAAAAATTTGTAATTTAAAAGCGAAATGTATTTTAAATTTGTTCTAAAAAGTGGTGAAAAAACAAACTTTCTAGTTTAGAAGTTTATCAAAGGATTTGCTTAAAATTTTACAGATAGTTTAAGAAATATTACCTAGTCCTTGAACTAAGAAATAAGCAGCATTTCTATTGAGTCTTTAAATACTGAGATCGACAGATAAATAGATTGAAATTTTCATTTTTTTCAACATCATGAATTATTATTATTATTATTTTTACATTGTATGAAGAACAATCTGGGAATCTTTCAAAATGAGCAGATTATTTATTTTATAGTTCAAGAGCTGAAGAACACATAGAGAAATTATTATACCAAATTTGAACTAAAAATCACTTTAATTTTATACAGTTTTTCATGTGAAAATTTTATCCAAATTTAGAATCTGAGAAAATGGCATTTAAAAATGTAAAATAACATCACATATGAAAGTTGTGCAATGGTTTGCTTTTCTGGGTGTTTTAAATACTTTTTGAAAAAGGTTAAGGTATTGGTAGTATTATAAATAAAACATGTAATAAATATAGGGATAGTATTCAGCTTATAAATAGCATTTTTTTAAAAACTGACAGTGGCGAATGACTTCTTATGTCAAAATTTTGGGCAGAATTTAATGAAGGCTCCGAATAAAAAGAAGAGACTTAAATCAATTATCTGTGCAACTAAAGAATTTGACGAAGAGAATATAATAATGTTTAGAATGCAACAAAAAGATACATTTTATATTCGTTTTATGCCATACCAGTTTACAAATGTAGTGTTAGATACCTTAAGTCAATATTCGTGGATGAAGGAACGATTTATTGAATTGGAACAATTCTATTACTGTAATTTTATAATTAAAAAAATATTTTTTCCACTTCGGACTTAAATTTATATAAAAGTACAATTTAGCATGAAATATAATAGCACAATTTAGTATGGATTTTTTAGGAGTCTATAATGCTGCCAGTTAGTGGAGATCAAGAATTGACCTGTAAAGAAATGCTAGGATTTTTATTTTGTTTCATTTGATTGACTCTTTTGCCTCTTAAATATAGTTAATTGGCGGTATTTATTTCAGGAATGCTTACAATATCGGATTTTATAAACGTACTAAAGTATTATTACATCACCAAGCCAGTAAGTACCCCTTTTATAGATTCTTTTGCATGAAATTTCAAGAAACGGTAAATCAAATTTCATAAATCTCGTATGCCATATGTTTATTTTATTATTAATTTAACGAATTTTTATTATGAAGTGGATAGTATAAACATAAAATGTAATATTTTGATCAAAAGGAAACTGCAGTTTAACTTTTTTTTTCACCCATTCGATTGTAAAGCGAATGCTTTCATCACAAACATAGTCTGAACGCTCTTTAGTGTCTATGCGACAATTCTACGGATCAGATTATCATGACTTCAGAAATGTTATTTGCTGGTAATTGAATGTCTTTTTTTTATTTTACATTAAATAATGTGTAGATTTATTATGAATACTATTTGTATTTTACATATTTACAAGTTAGTTGGAAAAACGTATGCAGAAACATTTCAGAAGTAGTCATTATCAGTCTTCAAGAAAGAAACGTGAACTGACTTAGGGGATTGTCCCTAGATTTTGAATTCAGAAAATACAATATTCGCAATCGTTTATTTCTTCATTATCTGCAAGTGTGTTTTAAATCTACTTTATAGCATCCCTTGATTTTTTTTTTTCTCGCCAATATGGTAACCCAAACAACCAAGTAGAATAGTATTTAAAGGAACCCTATTTCTGATCTGTGTGCTAAATTTTGCCATATTGAGTTATTTAACTGTTACTTTGACAATTTGGCATTGTTGGTATCTTTGGCGATGTGAAGGGACACGTTAAAATAGCCAACAATCATAAGCGCCTTTTTATTGAAAGTAAGCTTTCAAAATACACGGCCTTAAAATAACGCTTGTCTGGTCATTGCTGAGAGCCTCTCCTCATATTTTTCATCAAATCTATAGAGCTTGTAGACCAAAAATGTTACTCCGTGAAATTCAATTGAATCTAACGTCTAATTTTGGACAAAATATTGTTAGATTTTTTTTCCCTATACCGAACAGGTATAATATCACTTTTCTGCAGAAAACTATATAAAACTACTCGAGTCCTTACATCTCCTTTCTTCAGCGCTAGAAACATCAGTTGCGTGTTAATTGACAATCCATAAAGACAATGAAAAGTTCAGAGAATTCAGGCAATTTTGTGGATGAAGTTATGCTAAAACATTCTCCCAAAATATTAAAAATATGAATCTTCATAAAGAATTTTATGTATATGATTATATCTTTGTTAACTCATCTAAGATCTTAATAGTTGCGCGATTTTAAAAAATCGCGAAGAAAATTTTTAATAAATTCGTTTATCTACTTACCAGTGCATCGGTCTTTTAGTACTGAAAACTTTCTTTAATCATGTTTTTTTTAATAAAACAATTAAATAATGGTGCAGTTGACTCATTTCTATATCGTTTTTTCAGGAGGACATGAAAGACATAGAAAACCAGAGTATAGCAACTTGGAGACGTAAGTATGCATTTTTATTTATTACTGTACAGAATTATGTTTTATGATACATGCTAAAAATACACCGGATGTTCCAGGGATGACGGGAGTACCGAAGAAATTCGTTAAGATCAATGGCCAAGATAGGTATGTCTATCTTTACCTTCTAACTAGTTATTATAATCAATGGTGGATAACTACAATCAATCTAGCTAATTATAATCAATGGTGGATTTTCGACTTGGCAGGTTAGGCAGCTGCATACGATACGTAGAGCAAATAATTTTCCTAGTGACTCATTAAATAAATTATACAAATTCTAGTAGCAATAAAATATTAATATAATATTTACCTTTTTTTTTAGTATAATGATATATTTTTATATGTTTCATAATGTTTATTCAATTATTATAATATTTATAAAACCGAATATCGGTCTTAATAATATGTTTGCGGGCGTGAATACCGGACAGTCTGGAATCGTATCTATAAAAACAAATCTATATTTACAAAGTTATAAATGAAAAATGCAAAATAAATCGCTAAAAAGTTAACTCTCTAATTAAATTAGTTTAATTGCTAACTAAATTAGCAATTTTAGTTAAAAATTGGGACTCTCAAAATGTTACTGCCTAGGACTGCACAATATCTAAATCCACCAGTGATTGTTGTTGAATTAAAATTCAGTTTCTGTCAATAAAAATAGAATGATTTAATCAATGATGAAATATATTCTTGTTGTACTTAGCGTTTTCCCATTTCTTTGCTAAGGATATTTTTGCTGTGCGAAAAAGGATATTTTTTGTTGTTTGAACAGTTTGTTGTCCTTAATACATTACTCTTTTTCTTAAATACTCTGGTTCTTGACTTAATATTCAACTTTACATTTTAGAATATCTAAATTTATTGAATGCATCATATGAATTTTGATACAAATAAAATTAAACGTGTTTTATTAGTCAGAATTTTGAATATGTAATATTTAAATCTTATTCTTATGTCAGATGCTTATACAAACTGATGCATATTTGCTTAGTCAATGGTATCCCGCTTATATAATATACGCATGTAGATCTGTTTTATCTTGATATATAATCAATGACTTACTAATCTGTTTATTTTCTTCAGTCTTGCCCAGGCTGCTAAATTTCTAATTCAAGAAAGGATTCATAGAATACCTGTATTTGATGAGAAGAGGCAATGCGTGCTTTTTGTGCTAACCAAGAAAAGACTACTCCAGTTTCTCAGTCAAGGTGTAAGTGCTTATTTACATAAATATACCTTTTTAGAAGCATTTCAACATGTTGAATACTTGCGTTATTGAATAATGTCAAAGGAATAGCTGGCGTTGTGTGTATTTACTTTCATTTGTATATATTCCATTCTCTTTCTTGTACATAGTTCACTTCTCTAAATACCTCGTGACATGTGTTTGAGAACTCCGAGTTTTTTTTTTTTTAGTCGTGAGTAACATAATATGCTGGCCATCTGCAGGGATTGAATCTCTTACAACTTGAATTATTACATAATGGGCTTAGGCACTATACTTATGATTAGGGATTGCAATACCGGACTAAAATTTCAATACCGGTATTCGGTATTTTTTAGATCTTAATACCGGGATACCGGTTTTAATACCGGTATTAGAAATTTTAGAAAAAGAAAGAAAACACAGGTGTTTTTTGTTTTATTTGCCAGTTTTATAAGAGTGTAAATATCACAAAAATAATATGTAACTTATAAATTATAACAGTATATAAAGAATTACAAAAAAGTAAAAGAACAACTTATTTAAATTACAAAAAAAGTGTAAATATCACTATTCAGTCTGTGGTACTTTTACAAAATTTTTGAAATGTGATCTTAAAAAACATAATGACAGTACAATTGATGCATTAAGCCTGAAAAGTAATTTTGTGTAAAAATTACCAGCTGTCGAAAACGCTCTTTCGTCATCTACGCTAGTTGGTGATACTGTTAGCAATACGCGATATACTTTTTCCAAGTATTTACCTCTAAATCCCTCATCTTCAAATAAATCGATTTCTCGTCTGGTGGTTTTGGATATAGCTAATTTCTGTATTGTATTTTGGTTCGTTGAAATTTTTTTATTTATCGCTAATTCTAATTTTCGTTCAAGAGGCAATTCCTTATCACTATGGACAGTAGTGACATCATAATCTTCTATAATTGAACCGAATTTTTCTGAATGTAGATACGTTTGTGGGTAAAAAATTTTAAGAAAATTTACTATAAACTTAATCAGATTTGAATTATTTTCTTTTCTTTTTCATTTTCATTTTTAAAATCATTATAACTATGTAAATATCATAAGACATCTTGAATATCGTAAGACACCTTTCTTCTGTGCGATTTTTCAAAGTAATATATAATTCTTCAGATAGTGATGTGTGTTGTTCTTTCATGACTGCAACATGAAATTTATTGTTACATTAGCTGTTAATAAATTAAAATCTCTTCGACACAATGCCTCTATATTCAGTTTTATTGGAAGTAGAGCTGATATAGTTCTGGATATTAAGTCGAGTTCACTATCTGAAAAATTGATTTACAGGTTTAAGTTGAATATTGCTTTTTGGATTAGACGTTTTAATTTCAAAAACCCTTCCATCATTAGGAGTAAACTGTTCCAACGTGTCTTAGAATCTAATATTAACATATATTCTGTTTTATTTCCAGTTAGTATATATTTTTGTAATATGGCATTTTTTGTAGTGGAACGTTTAAATATATTAACAATTTTTCGAACTTTATAAATTATAGGAAGCAATTCTTGATGTGTTAATATTTCATCCTCATTAGCAATATCTTCTTCCACAATTACATTGTCATTATCTTCATTGTCAATATTACTCTCACTCTTACTCTCTTCAATGTTGGAATCCGAAGTTTCTATATCCACAGTATTTGGATTCTTCTGTTCTTTATTTTTTTGGTATATTATATCTATTACTCCTAATTGAATTCTATGAGCATACCACAATTGTTGATATGCACCAATCAACTTTCCTACTTTTTTCATAACTGTTGCTCCATTAGTCGTTATGGATACAATATCTTCTTTCAGGGATAATCCATGTTTCTCTAATTTAGATTTAAGCAATTAAGTAAGCCATTAATTAGCTAATTAACTTCGCCCGTTAGGAAGGCATAAAAACAAAAACGTATACTATTTTGCTATGTTGGTGATCCCTGAACATATAGTGGAGACAATTTAAAAAATTTCTAGTAAATACCGAAAAACCGTTATTTAAACTTGTGAATACCGGTATTACAAAATTGTAAAATGGCTCAAAATACCGGTATTCGGTATCCCGGAATACCGGTATTGCAATCCCTACTTATGATTAAATGCGCCAGGCGTTTTATGGTGTATTTAATCTCTTGGTGTATAATTAGAATTTAAAAAAAATCTGTTGGTTTTTTTTTTCTCTCGTTTATTCTTTTGAACTAGAATTGTTCTCAAATACAGGGTGAACTTGAATTATTACATAATGGACCTGTTGGCACTATACTTATGATTAAATGCGCCAGACGTTTCATATATTTAATCTCATGGTGTATAATTTGAATTTAAAACTAAAAACCTGGTGGCTTTTTGTTTTCTCTCATTTATTCTTTTGAGATAGAATTGTTTCCAAATACAGGGTGGCTAAAAGCTATCGTGAGGTGTTGAAGTTCGATCGAAAAAAAAAATTGTTTGTTCAAAATTGGTGTACATCCTAGTCCGACCAAATTATTTTTGAAGTCAAAATTAAAATTGCAAATTCATGACGAAATAAATGACGTAAATTCCTCTAAAGCAAATGGACATTTTTTTTTGAGAATGTTAGCATCAAAAGGATTCATGTAATACTTTAATGGAATTCTCATTGGCCATGTTGGTTTTAAGTCACTACGCCAAATTTTATATCAACCGAAGGCCAAATTTTAAAACGTTATTTTTCTCAATGATTTCAGTTGTATGGGTGATTCATGAATAACAAACCAAGAAAAGGTGTAAAAGTTGTCGATAGAAGGGTTGCAAGCACATGCGCTTATCGTAAAGTTGGATTGAGGTGTTCCACATCATTTTTCTATGAAGAAAAAGGTGCCAATCGATGCCTTTTTTTTTCTTACTTTTTTACTTACACGAATGAAACGACTTTAGACAGAATTAAAAATAAGAAATGATGTACGGTTGAAATGCTGTTCAAAGATCTTGCACCAGTGAAGATTGATTTCCTAGAAACTTTCAGATTTATAGAAGTATTTTTAAAATTTTGCAATTTAATGTACAATAAATGTAGTCTTTTTTCTGAACAGTTAAGATCTTATATTGTAAATAAAATGTCCAAGTTTCAGTTTGTTTCTTGCTTGAAGTATGCAGTATTTATTCTGAGACGGAATGCCAGAAAATAGGGAAGTATTAATGACTTTCTTATATTGTGTAGTACTTGCAACAAAAATGGCTACGGTCAATCACAAAGCCTACTGTGGTTTACGATTTTCAAATATGTGGATCTATTGTAATTGTTCACCTTATTTGCATGAGAAAATTTGCTTCTATTTCTCCAATTCATTGTAACATTTGCCTTTGATGTAATAAATGAAAATCCACCAGATGACTTTGTTGTTGGAAAGAGTCAAGATCACAATGCATTGAGAAATGGTTACTGCTTAGTCATAATATAAAATTAAAGCGGGCTAGCGACTATAATTTCAATGAATTGATGAATGATATTAAATAAATTCTTGTATGCACTTTTACACTCTTAATATGTATACTTCAGATATTCTAATAAAAGTATCATTATTTCGTGTATCAATTGGATGTGCATTAACCACCTTTGGAAACTAGTTTAAGATACTTTTTTATTAATATTTTATATGTTTTATTTCTGTTTTATCTTTTATATACAATAGTCATGATTCAATAAAAAAAAATTTCAAAATCTAAATCGCGATATAAACATTCATTGTATATGCAAATTTGCAAAGTATATGGGAAAACGTAGCCATCTAATATCTAATTGCACGATAACGCTATGCTGTATCATCACTTGCTCATTCCTTGAGCCAATTTTTTTCTATTCCAATATTAAATTAATGCGAAGTAGTTTATATATCTATACTTATAATAAAGCTCAATGTGTGTGTGTGTGTGTGTGTTGGCGCTCTACAAGCCAGGTCATCTGACATACAGCTATCAAATTTGGTACATGTATACCTTAGAGGTCGGGAATGTGCACCTGGGGTCCCTTTTTTTGAAATTCAAATTAGAATTTTAATTATTAATTAAAAACTAACTTTCCCGCCAAAAAAATCTTCCATTTTTCCCTCCGCCAACTTTTCCGCCAAAAAAAATCTTCCATTTTCCCCACTGCTAAATGAGTAAGGCTTTAGTTGTTGTTTTTTTCTCCCAACATTAATGAGGCTTGGGTTAACATTTTTCGGCGGATTATTTCAAACGATTCTGTTTATTTTCTTAATGTTTTATGCATTTAAAATTAAACATTGTTAATTAATCCATGTTTCAGATTCATTCTGAAGTACTTTTGAATTAAAATAACACAGAATAAAGGAAATTAAAAATGTCTAATCTGCATAGCGTTACCCCAACTGGAGTAGAAAAATTCACGCATTTGCGTTACCGTAAGTGGCGAAGAAAATTCACGCATGCGCTTTGTGTTCTGATTGTTGCCATGACAACCATTATCAACGGACGATTTAAATTATTTTTAGGTTAGTTGCATGCTTTTGTAAGTAAATTGTATTTATGTTAGTTATATATTTTAAACGTAAAGAAGGGGGTTAAACTCCGGTTCAAGCTATTTAATTATTAAAATTTAAACGAATATTAAGATTGGCGAACCGGCTGGTCGCCAAAGGCGGCTAGTATATAATATATATATATATATATATATATAATATAAATTATGGGAGCAGGTTATAGGTAGAGGGGACAAGTTATTATTTCATCTTGTGTGTTTATTATTTACAATGTATAGTGTATTTGTTAACATTAAAGTTCAGGTTATTTTTAATATGCCAATATTTCAAAACATCACCACTTGGATAATGTCAGTTTTTCGAGAAAAGGTTTTTAATCTTTAATTTAAGAATTAATCTAATCAATCATAGAGGTTTTTTTTTCAAACTTGTACCTTCAGTATACTTTCTTCGACTTTTGCAGATGCAATCGCTATTAAACATTGGCAATTACACTTGTTAAAATTGCCGATGTGTAAGGACATATTTTCTAACTGAAGATTTCTTTCACATTTAGTAAGTTTTCATATAGAAATGCTACCTACATTTGTATGATCTACTTTCGTTTTTTCCCTAGGTATGCAAAATGTGGATATTTGTCATCTGCGTAATTTTTTAGTGCTATCCTTTGTTTTATATATCTTATGGAAGTTTTTTTCCCCCCAGCTGTTGGAGAAATTCGATAAAACGAATGTAAGGACCCCAAGTTTCTTTAAAAAGACCATCCGAGAACTAAAAATAGGGACTTTTGAAGACATCGCTGTGGTAAGAAGTTTTAAATTATTTCAATATATTTTCATAGTCTGTACACCACTGTGAAAATAGATATTTCAGCAAATTATTATTATGCAGATATTTACTTTTTGCTGTAGTATTCACTGTTTAAATATCCAGGTGCATGTTATATTTTTATTTAGCCCTTTCTAAGGCCGTGGGAAGTATGCTTCCCACCAAATTTATCAATCATTGTATGAAATTATGTAGGATGGCATAAGTTCTGACACATTTTTTTAGTAAGTCAGAAACTTAGATGCTTCAGTTCTTCATCTCAGACAAAATGATGTGCCTTGATTTGTTACTTAATTATTAAATAACCAAATTAATTGATGAATCAAATTAAATTTATTTAATAAGCTAAATTAATCCCGTTTCTTATTCTAATTTCAAGCCTAAAAATATTTTAACATAATATGACTAGAAAAAAATGACCCTTTAAAGGGATAAACTAAATCGGAAATTCGAATAGCTGGGAATATCAAAATAGAGATTCGTCTTATAGTCCAGTCGAAAAGTGTCAAAATGTGGCAAAAAATACATAACAGTAATTATATTGCTTTAACCCTCTGACTCCGTAATTTTTAAAAATTACTATTTAGATGCGATGTTTGCAAATAAATTAGAGTATTTTTTAAAAAAGTTAACTGATACTATATGTTACACTATATAATATATATAATAATATATATAATACTATATAATAATCTGCAATCGTAAAATTAAACACTCTAAATTGCGAAAAAGGAGGGATGCAATAGAAGATAGATTGTTTGCCAGATCGCGGCATAAGCAACTAGAGAGTTAAATTGTTGGTTGGATATCCAAAATTGGCATCTACGTTTTCACTCGGATATCGGATCAAATAAGAAAAGGAAGGGAAAGTTGAAACATCAATTTTTCCTGTTTACAGAAAAGGAATTTAATTTCATTGGAAAAATTTAAATGAATGTTATAGATAATAAAAAGGCATATAATATGCCGTCAATGTTAAGTTCAATTTAATTAGACCAGGAGTAATTTTTAAGAAAGTGAAGGAACATGCTAAAAAATATTTAAATATTTTCATAAAGAAAGCTTTACTGTGTTTAAGAATATTTAATAAAAATTATATTCGATATGTTCACCAAAAATCGAATTTATATTGTACTTACATTTAAGCAAAGATTTTCAGGATGCATTACAAGCACTGTGAAAACAAATTATGCTTATCATTATAGTTTTGCTAAGAATAGGCTTTAAGTCGTGTTTTTTCCCTCTCAAATATCCAGATTCTTTTTCTGAGTAGAATTTGTGGAATCCATTGCTATGAGAATGTAAAGCAAAATAACATTTTCTAAGGAATTAAATTTATTCATTGTTTTGTTTGCTGTAGTTATTAAAATACGAATGATCATCTGTTTTCATTTCAGGTTTACAAAGAAACGAAGGTAATCGATGCCCTGAGCATCTTTGTAACGAGAAACGTTTCTGCTCTCCCTGTACTTAATAAAGATAACATTCTGATCGATCTTTTTGAGAAGTTTGATGTTTTTGTAAGTATTCAATTTTTTTTTATTGCGTGACATTCGTATTGTAAGGCAATAAATCTCTAGAAATCTAGTGAAACTTCATGCATTTCTTTATAATTGATTCGTTTTACAAGCTAGCTTTTACAGCTTGGAGGCAATTATTTGTAACCAATAGTGACATTTTTAAAATCAGGAGTTATTACCAATTCAAAGTATGAGACCATGGCAGATCGATTTTAAAAAAAAAATGTGGCTAGCCTAATTATTAAATAATTTGAAAAATTACAAATTCTGTGAATTATAAAATATTAAGATAATATTTACAGTGTGTTATAACTGGGCAAATTCTTATCTGTTTCATCATGCTCACTTGTTATTTCTGTGTTTATAAGCTCGGTTAATCAAAAAAAGCACTGTATACAAACATGAGTCATAATAATTAGGTTAAAATATAAAATAAATTTTAAATAAAAAGTTGACCAGTTAATTAAAAAAACGATTTCATAATTCGTCTTGTTTAGGATCGCAAAATGCCTAGATCTGCCACTATAACTAAGCATTCAGACAAATTATTGGATTAATCATTACTTCGATGAATCTCAAATTTTGCTACGATATGATATAATTACTATTCCGACGGGCAAGTTCTTTCACAATAAACAAATCAAGAGTCATAATTTTAATTTATAAGAAATTAAAAGCTGATATTTTGTTATTTTGCTGTAAAATAATCTTTCTGATGATTTTAACTGTTTCTTGTTCTGTGTTGGTGCAACGTATTTTCGAAATATAACTTACCCCATTGCTGTAACTTCATCACCGGGCTTATTAATTTTTCTTGAATGAATGTGAAAGATTTAATTTGTAAAAAATATATAAGAATTTAAATCAAAATAAATCTATTAAATGTGTCTTCAAAAGCCATGAAGAACAACAGTCCGATTATTATTATTGGGGCATTATATAATTTTATTTGGGAGAGATTTTTCTCAATTTCCTGTCTAAACACCGTTCTAGAACAGGTACATGCGCCAATTTTTGCTTGTCTATTACATTTTGGGAGTGACATTTTCATTATGTAGTGTATCTTGCACTTCTCTTGCCTTCAACACAACTCCTACACATACAATGACGCATTTGACAAGTGCAACGCATTTTGAATTTTTAGTTTTAAATCTGCAATTAAGTGACAAAAATAACTATTTAAAAATGCAAAAATCATTCAGAAACACTTCAATATCTCAAATGCTGTGTATATTATAAGAATCAAAATGGCAGTTAATGTCTAAAATAGGATATCATCTAATTATTAAATTTAAATAAATTCGTTTGTCAAGGGGTTAAACTAAACTTGCCTTTACCTGCATGGGTGCCAGTTTCTACTCTTTGTTTACAGTCTCTTCTCCGTTTCAGGGCTTAGCCAAGGACCAGACGTATCACAATCTCGAAATGACAGTTGATGATGTTATCAGCAAACCTTACGTAAGTATGCGATTTGTTTAGTTTGGCAATATTTGATATTTCAAGATTTGTTAAAAAGGCCCGTTGAGTCGAGTTGCCTTGTGGTCTGAAGTCTTTTCTCCTACAAAGTTAGAAACTTATACTCTAGAAGTTTTGATTCATCTTATTTTCTTTGGAAGTAAATTCATGAATGAAATCAATCCTGATCTGTTCTTTATCACTCATACGATGAGGCACACTCCAACATGGAGACACAATCCATCACTTATCACCTTGTACCTAGGAATTCTTTATCAAACTAACGCTTAGCTGAGATTTCTAACCATGTTATGCATTGCTGAATATGTCACATGTTAATTTTGGATATCCTACTTGCATTATAATTAATAATATTTATTTTTTAAATTTTATAATCTTATTATTTATTTTTATTGTCCAGTTTTAAGTTATCCATTATGGATTGGTCGGATTTCTTTCACCCAAATAATATAAATGCTTCTTGCTTCTCTTTCAGGCCCGTGAAACCGCTTGGATATGCACAATGGATGAAACCTTGCAAACTGTGATAACCAAATTCGTTACAAGAAAGGTAACACGAATGAATGCGATTTTTTCTTTCTTTCTTATTTGTAAACTTGCGAACCGTAGCTTTGTCTAACCGAGTTTCTTCCTAGGTTCATCGCCTTGTAGTGATAGACGCTAGGCGTGGTGTTGCTGGAATGATATCATTATCGGACATTCTGCAATTTCTCGTCGTGCAGCCCTTGGGTATGTGGCGTTTCTTTTTATTCAACTAATCATCGAACATCAGACCGACAACTTAACATCTAACTGTTAAAAATAAACTATTATATGAATTTTTGAACAATAATAATCTGACTGTTCATTGGCACATGAAAGATATATTTCATATAAACATTTCATAGCCAATTTTCGGCTGATTATCAGAAAGTTTGAAGGGTTAACAATTAAAACCTAAAACATAAATTTTAGCACTTTAAATTTTGAATTGTTATATAATGAAAATTGCTATATTGTAAAAAGAAAAACTATGTAAATCATATTCTTCTGGCATTTATTCAATGCTTAAAGAATTGTTCTACGTTTTATTTAGTTCAAACTGAATTGGAAAAATGACTGCAACTTTTATGTTATGTAAAGTTTTTAAAAATTATTATGATGAACAAGAATTTTTTGATATGAGAAGCAGTAATCAGGATTTGTTTGGGTTTGAGTAGTTACTGAAAATATCCTTAATTGATTTAAATTAGGGTTAAATAATTTTATAGAACTGTAATTCATGTCTTTAGAAATCTTTAGTTTTAATAATACTTGATTGTATACTAGTATTATAATTATTGCAAAAAAATGCTCTTTTGGTAGGCTTTGCCTAAATGATATGAAGTGGCGAAAAGGAAATATTTCCGATTAGGCAGCTGCCTAGAATTCCTCGTGTGAGAGGGGGTCACAAGCAAATCTATTTAAAAACTTTTCCTATTTGTCAAACAAATAAATTCAAAGTAAATAAAAATTTATATATTATAAAATAGTATTAACACTTCATCAAGTATAAAAGGTCAGGTTTTTATAAGTTCCATGATATATTTACTTAATTATTAAAATATTTAGATATCGGACATTTATTGCAGTAATATTGTTAAAAATTAAATACATATTAACTGAGCTAATGATTTATTTTATGTTTTTTCATTTTATTGACATGTTTGAAATATGTTAAAATGTGCAACTAAAAATAGTTATATATTTAAAAAAAATCACATATTATACATTATCTGAGGCCGCAAAATACTCAAATGCTCTGACACTATTAGCACAAGATATTGTACGATATCTTCACTATGTTGTCAGACATTCTGAATACCGGCCATCATCGTGTAGATATCATAAGTGTAGGGTATTTGGTGCTAATAAGGGATGCTCTGAATATTCATTCTAATTTAGATTATAATTGTAGAATCAGACGCCACGAGTATCGTTTTAATCGGAAATGTATATAATGAAAAGAAATTTAAATTCCTAATAAAAAGGACTTAATAGGGATAACAAAGGGACTTTATAGGGATTACGCATTCGATCCAAATTTAATGAAAAGGAATTTAAATTCGTAATAAAGAACTTCTTTCTCTTTCAGCTTTGATGGAAAGTGCCACCGTTTCTGATACAATCCTCGAAGGAACGGAAGGGGCTGTCGGTGGAACTGAAGTAGAAGTGGAGGTCGACTCTCCTGTAGATGTAGATTTGGTTACGGGCGTCGCGCACATGAAAATCTGCGAATCTTCTGAAACAACCGACGACACCCAAGAGGAAGAGGAGGCTTCTGCCGCCGACTGAACTCCTCTCTGTCTACGTTGACGATAACAGTGTACCTGAAATTTTTCAAATACTCTAGTCTGTGTATAAAAACTGTGGGAATAGTTACTTAAGAAAATGCGGCAGTGCATGAGTTCGAATTTCCCACCCTTACGATCAGTCTTACTTTTTTTTTTTATTATTGCCTGTGATTCATACGAAGCTTGTTTCATTCCTCCTTCAGTTGATGCTTTAAGTGTGTATAAATTTGTTCTAATGAGGGCCGTAATTGGAATCTTTTGCTTCTGTTGTGTTCTGTTATCGTTATTTCATGTATATAAATCTGTATTTAAATATCATTATTTTGCCTGCCATTTGCAATTTAAATTTCTTGTATCATAAATCACCATTTTTTTTATTTGCATAATGAATTGCCCTGTTTTTTTGATTTCCCAAAAGCAAATATTAAAATTTTTGTATATCTCTTATCCTAATAAGTAAAAACTGTATATGTAATATACAAAGGAAATTGTTTTGTTAGCACAAAATATCTAATGAGATTTTTACGATATTGTAGACATTCAGAATTCGAACATCTGGGAATGTCGTAAAATATTTTGTGCTCTTAGGGTATATTCTCAACGATGGCTTTTGTAAAATCTTTACATTCAAGAGGCATAAATCATTTAACAACTTTCTAAATATTTCGAGAGATTGATTAAAGATTCATCAAGGATCTTTGGCTTGTTTATGGAATATTTAAAATTTGTTTTTCAATGTTTCTGAAAATTGTGTTAAATTGAATCTCATGAAAACTTGAGAAAAATATAGAAAGATTTATTTTGATTCAGGTGTCTACTAAAATACACTTGTATACAATAATTTTCGATTTGTATCATGACAAAATAAGGATCGCAACGACAAAATTAGGACTGGGTATAAGGTTTCGACTTCGGGACCGGAGGGTTCTAGGTTCAAGACCCTATTCCACCGAAGAACTTCCCTGTAAATGGGATTATGCATTAAGAATATTTGTATATTTTTTTTCGAGTATATATATCGCAGTGAATTGATGAAATTCACTGTGTATACTTGAATACCTTATGATAAGTTTCTAGTAAAAGTTTAGTATTGAAAATACTAAGGCACAAAGCATTCCTATTCTGTTAAAGTAATTTTCCAAGAACTGATATGCATTCACTTTCTCTCGAAATATTTATTGAATCTAATTTCTCCCACTTTTTCTTGGTTATCAAACTAGGACCAGATTTGACTGTGCTGTATCAAAAATTTCCTCAAATCCTTAGTGAATGACTGACCAAACATATCGACTGCGTTTTAGAAGGTCCCTTTTTCTCCTATAACTGTTACCCACAATCTAAGATATATATATATAAATTCAAGTACAAAATATCAAAATAAGGAGGAGGAAATTATTGAGATTCCTAAAATTTGGTTATTTTGTTTCTGCTTTTTCTTTCATTTTTGTCCAATCCGTTCCTAATACCTTTTTCAATAAAAGCATGCAAACTTATCAGATTGTTTTTTTTTATGTACCTTGGTAAGCAAAATTTTCAGTTTTTATAGTTGAATTCTACAAGACAGTCAAATTAGTAAAACATGACTCTGTATTTTTGCATAAAATAGTCTCTTGTTAAATAAGAATGTCCAGTTGACTTTGCTCATAAACGGTTAAGTTTAACATCGTAATCTTTGCTCACATTTTAATCTAGGTAGTGTCATAAATTAGTTCTTCAAATAATTTTAGCAAGATTTGAATTAATTTCTTGGTTAACCTTTCTAATGCCATAAGATTTCAAATGAATGCGATTAGACCCTTCGTTTAAAGCGGTGATCGAATAATCTATTATTTTATATTGAAAAAAGCACTTATTAACTATCTGTATAACTGTATTTCATAGTAAACAGATTCACATGGTATTAGAAGGGTTAACTAAATCTTTGCCTTTAGTAAATAGCATCAACTGAAAATGTTTAGAACAGGGCTTCTTAAATTAGGGTCTTGTGAAATAATGTAGGGGCATTCGAGAAATTAAAATTTTTTGATAATTGTTAATTAAAACTAGTCATTATAATGCAGTTGTTTAATTAAAAACTTTGAAACTATTTGAACTTAATTTACCTTTAAATTGCTTTATCTCTTAAATTTTAAGAAGCTCTGTTGTAGAAATTGTTGTTTTTGCTCGGATTTCGTTACTAAACTACCAATTGATTTTTGGTAAAGAAAAAGATTTTAGTCTTTTTTAAAGTTTTAGTTTTGTTTTCTGTTGTTTTCACAAAGTATTTTAGAAACTTCTTACTTTTGATTGATGGAAAAGGCTCAAAATGTTAAAGTGTGATTTTTTATTAAATTGTATTAACTTTTCCCTCGTAATATTTTAGTTACGTTACTATTTTTCATAATTTTACTGCAAAACTGCAATTGTGTGTTTGCAGGGAAAAAAAGTATTTCTTTAATAGTGATAAATTATTCCAACAATTGTGTGTATAGGGGGATGGGGGGATAATAAACGAAATGAATCTAATTTTTTTAACACCGAATGAATTGCAAATTATTTTCGCCATTTGCTTTAATTCTTAGTACAGGTTAATAAATTTGTAAATGTAACGAATCAAAAACGGTTATTTGTTTTTATGCTAAAAATATAAAAAGGCATAAAAATTCCTTTTTATATTTTTTAATTGCATATATGGTGTACAGTATTAATAATTATAATAATATTTACATATCCTTCAGATGTTTATGCATTTTGTGCTGGCATGCTATTTTTCGAAAACTGCAGCATATCCACAATTAAACTTTTACAATACTAAAAGTAATAAGATGCATAATCATAAATTTGTTAACGTAAGGATTCCTTTTAATGCTTAGGAAACTCAAATTTAGTTCAAGTTTTGTTGCAATTCCTAAAAATAAATATAAGAATTTTTTTTTCGATTTGACGGTTTTTATGATCATTTATCTAACAAGAAAAGGAAAATGAAGTTTCCTTGCAAAAGGGTAAGGATCATTTCGATGGAAAACGACAGCACAGTCATTTTAAGAAGCTCAAGTTTTAAATTAATAAACTAAATTTACTTTTCGGAATGTATTAATAATTTTAGGTAGGTCGTTGAATTTGAATGATTCAATGATGCCATGAAAATTCGAAATTATTTTTTTGGTTAAATTTCAGTATTAGTTTTATTTCATCATTTAAAATGCTGCTTTTGTACATCTTGAGTAATAAATTTTTCTGTTTGTTATGTTTATATTATTTTTGTCGTTATGTTTAAGTAGCTAAAAGTGTAAATATTTTCTTTCAGCGTGGCCAAACGATATCAGTTTTGCGCATAAGTTTCGAACCTGGCAACAGATCGATAGAATCTGCCTCCATTTTCTTTCAGTAGCCTAATTTTCTACTGAGTATACCAGCGTGTAAATAATGAATAGTATCCCCGAATAGCGATATTTTGTGTGTGCATGTACATTTTTAGGAAAGGTTCTAGATTTTTTTTATAGTTTCTCTTAGGCTTAACACAGTTGACTCGGTCGACAGTCAATGATCTTATTTGCTATGCAAGGAGCCGTACCACTGATACGCCTGATGCCGTACCATAGGTGTTTGTTATGTACCGTTAAAAACTTTGTGTAAATAATCTTAGTGGAGTGGGAAAAAAATTTAGTGAAGGGGGACTTATGGATTATCTATTTTTCGTAAGTCTGTTGCGGAGAAGAAAGCATTTGTAAATGATCCATGTATGATATTTCTGCGTTCATTTCTGATGTATGTAAAATTGATTCCTTTGTACAGTTCAATGTGTTTTTCAGCATTGCTTATTCTGTAAATATTTTGAAAATGGAACTTATTTTTGAGAGCGTTTTTTAGCTATAAAAACAGGTTGTTAATGTAGATAATGTTTGTACTATGATGAAATGTTGATTTGCCTTCATAATATTTTAAATGTTGAGATTTGTATCGGATATAATTCTCGATTTTTAGTTTCCAATAATCATATGAATGTTCGATTGTTCGTATAAATAAATGAATGTAACTACATTCTTGCTGTTTTGTGTTACTTGGAACATCTCGCACAACACTAGTCCACAAATATTTCACTTATAAACAGGTTTATTTCAACCAATTTTCTTGCTTTTCATTCTATTGAAATATTTCCCAGAGCAACTCCTATCTGTCAAAAGTTTCAAAAGTAAAACTCTAATCAGAAAGAAACATGTCATTATTATGAGACTTCGAGTTGGCCACACCTATTTAACCCAAAAACATTTTTTACATTCTGATCATGCACCACTTTGTAGTGGTGCATGATCAGAATACCACTTTGCATTTACTACCACTTGCAGTAAATGCATTTGGTGTACTGTAAATGCATTGCACCACATTTTTTACATTCTGATGTAAAAGTGTTTTTGTAGTGGTGCATGATCAGAATGTAAAAAATGTTTTTGTAGTGGTGCATGATCAGAATACCACTTTGCATTTACTACCACTTTGTAGTGGTGCATGATCAGAATACCACTTTGTAGTAAATGCAAATTATGTTTTAACGGTTAAGCATATTCTATGTGAATGTCAAGATTTTAGTGTACAACGAAAAGTTTATTTCGGCCCGACTGTTTTTAACTTAAATGCCATTTTAGGTGATAACCCTCATTCAAGTATTTGTCTTTTTAAAAGATATTCAAATTTTTCATCAGATTTAATTGTATCTTTTTAAGAATGCTTCAATTTTCAACACAAAAACCATGTCTAACAAATGTTTGGCCCAGAATGATAGGGTCTGGGTCTTGCGCCATAAAATTAAATCAAGCCAAACCGAGTGAGACTCTATTTAGATGACTCAAGTGCACAACAGAACATGCAAGGCTATCACAATTACACGATATTAATACCCGTCATAATTTGACGGTTAAAAATCGTATGTTGTGGGAATCTTCAATATTATTCTTAAGCTACAATTGAAATTAAACATAACCTATATTCCCGGCGAACCACCTTGGTGCCAGATGATGGTTCCTAAATGACATTCATAAATTTTACTAATCGCAAAAAAAAAAAAAAAAAAAAAATTATTACGAAATTAAATGACGCTAGTTAATTATTATAGTGAAATTTAATTAATAAAATAAAAAAAAGTCTACTGTTAATTCTTGGTACTCGACTGACACCACTACAGCGACACTAAGTTGCATGCAGACATTAGGCTTAAAACACATATAATTCCATTTTTTTTATTCATTATCGATACATCTACTTCGATTAGCACCCGAAATTAATAATTGGGATCTCAGTAAATGTCGGACTATATAGTTTGAGTAAAAATAAAAAAACTGAATTATATCCAGTTAAAGAATGCATGTAAAACCCAAAGCTGCCGCAGTGGCACCAGTTGTGTGTTGTTAAATTTGTATTTATGGAAATACTTATAATCCTTCTTTTCGATAGCTCAATAAGTGTATATAATCTAAGAAAAGTAATTCCTTTAACTACTTACTGTCAAATATTATCCATTATAATGACCATCGGCCATATTGTCTATGTCAAGTAGAATTCACTTGAAAATATCCAAGGGCATTACATTTTTTTTAAAGAAATCGGACTAAGAAAATACCAAGGCTAATCCTCACCTCCCATGATTCGAAAGCCGTCGATTCTCCGATGTTATTATACTTGCAGTGCGTAGTAAAGTTTCCCACATTAACGCTATCTAGAAGCCTTGCGTTATTTCGATCTTTCCCGAAATTTCTTCTGTTCAAATGCTCTGATTGTAACATTAAGATGGGGATTCAGAAAGCTGATGTGTACGTTGAAGTGACATTGAATGGGCGTTCAATAAAAATGAGAGGGGAAAAGAGGAAACGCCGGATTTTCAAGCCCCGAAATTGCCTAATGAAGCCTGGAGAACAGGTGTGCTATCAACTGAAGGTATCCATTATCTCTAATTATATTGATATTCACCAAGCTCATCGTTCGCTTTCACAATTCAGATGGCAACTACGGGAGAAAATTTTTCTTTTATAATAATCGGCGTTTTTTTTTTCTTCCCCCAATCCTAGAAAAACGAATTTCTGGACTAGGCTTTCTTTTCTGCTGGAAATAATCTACCGAGATATTAAAAAAAAAAAAAAAAAAAAAAATCATTTCATTTCGGGACTTTTTTTCAGTCCAGCTGCCCTCTCGTGCGCTTTGTTCACTTAGCCCTTAATCAGGCTTTCTTTAACCGTTTAAATGTTTTGCCCGAGTGCCATACATGCATCGATTTATCGAATTTTGATAGTTGTAAGAAAAAAATAAACCATTCATAGCAATTATAATTCAATATTAAAATTACTTCGAATACATAGATAAGTCAAGTATTCAATGGATTTCCATTTGAATCAAAATAAGAAAATATTCCCAAAATAGAAGGTGTCACCTTATTAGATAGTAAAGAAAATAAAAGAAATTAAACAGGTTAAGAACACCTCATTTCCCCTCCTAGATCGCAACATTTCCGTTTTCGTTAACATTTCCATCAAGATGGCTGACAACGGTTAGATATTAACCATATTACATTCAGCGCGTTACCATTTGAGAAAATTTTAGTCTGGTGGCTGCATTGTATCCTCGAGTTTAACCAATAGGTTTATATAAAAATAAATAATAAAAATCTAATCGTTTAGAAAACATATAAAGTATAAAAATCATTTGCGTAGTTCATATTTTTAAAATGCCAAGAAAACATAAGATAAAATAATATGATTCAATTTGGACCACTTGGCTGTAATTATTTCCATAAACAGAAAAAAATGCAAATAGCCGTTTCCATACATTGGCGTAACTTGGGCAGAATTACGCTCAGGACATTTACCTTGAGTGCAGTTATCAGACACAAAATTAAGAAATCAATTGTATTTAAAGGGAAATATATGATTTTTTAAATCTTTTATTCCTAAAATTTTTTAAAAATTGAATTATTTCTATTCTGTATATAGCAAAACTAAAGGATGCATCTTTTTGATCACCTGGATATTTACTCAAATTTAGTTTTTCATATATATATATATTATTCTACAGAAATTTAATGACCAAAAACTTCTGTGGGGGAAAAAAACTTCAAATATTTATATCTAGGGAGGATAACGAGAAATTACAATCGATTAAATTCACAGGATTTATGTATAAACTTAAATATATATTGAATCGATATCTGCTTCTTCCGAAGTTCGTGACAAATAAGACTTCTTTCTTCTTCAGAAACGACTTCTGAAGTTCGTGACGTTAAAAAAGGCCATTTAGAATTGAAAGAAGATACCTTCTGTTCTTTGTTGTCTTGTTAAAAAATTCATTAGCTTTGAGAGAGATGAACTCACTCTGATATTTCGCAATTGACATTAAGCACCGAATATTCAAGCATATTTGCATAATTTGTATGCTGAAAATGCGATCATGGTTTACTTAGAATTTTAACTCCGTTCAAACGAAATGCTTTTTCTCCGTCAAATATGTAATTTAAAAATACAAAGTAGTATTGGGTGATGATAGTGTACCAACCTGATACTTTGTATCAGGTACACAAAACCGATAGAAAATTTCAGAAACGGTATAAATCTTTGAATTCTAATGTAATGTTGGTTAAGCTCCTCAACATCATTCGAGCCGGCGTCCTGGCATAGGGGTAGCGCGTCTTCCCCGTGATCTGGGCGTCCCGGGTTCGAGTCCCGGTTTGGGCATGGTTGTTCTTCTGTTGTTCTATCTGTGAGATGTGTGAATGTGCCCTCCTGTAAAAAGGGGTTGTGCAAGCGAATGAATGATGCGTGAGTGGCAAAGTCGTACTCTTGGCCCTAGTTGGCTCTGCTATAAAAAATAAGAGACGTTCCCCCTCAGGCTTAAATCGCTGTCTTCGTAACAGCGGGCTTGTCAGTGGCAAGTGCCATAAGAAAGAAACAAACAAACAAACAACATCATTCGATTTCAATCGAGTGCAATGGCAGTTTTCCAAGTGGGCAGTATAGGCAGCTACCTAGGGTCGCTCGGCGAGGGAAACTGCAATCAAATCAAATAAAAAAATTTATTTTCTCAGTTATCAAATAATTGTTTGAAAAAACATATATTTTACGATTAATAAAATATTAGAATACCATTAACACTTTATCTGATGTAATTGGTCAATTCTCATACGTTTCATTGCGTGCAGTTTGTTATTAGATTCTTTATGAAAGCAGGCATTCATTCAAATAATGTTGTATATAAACGTCTGTGCTGACTGGAGTCTTAGCAAATCAATGAAAATAAATACATTCTCCTAAAGTTAATAAAATGAGAATTATTAATTTAAATAATTATCAACATGTTAAAAATATGCTGAAGTGCGAAGTCAAATCGATTGTCTCATTAAGAAAGGTCTCATCGTATGCACTACCTATGGTAGTCAGGTATCTAAATCAGCCACTGAGCGAGTGATACTATATCAGTCTGATACAAAGTATTAGATGGACATAGCTTAGTTTGCTGTCTAGCTTTGGTGACGCTATATCTATATATCACGTTATAAACAAAGTGTCATACGTACGTACGTTTATGTTATCCCCAGCCATAACTGTTCTTTACCCCATGTAACAGTACATATACCAAAGAAGAATCCCCATCTTCTCATATTTTAATTATGTCAACGCTTTCTTTCTTCTCACAAAGTCGCCCATTAATCACCGTCAAATTAAAGTCTTTTGAATAGGCAAAATTCCATTGTTTAGTTTCATTTGTATCAAAATCAGCTATCAGCCTGGCTAGGGTAAAGTTATAATGTATCAGTCTGATACAAAGTATCAAGGTGATACGTGAAAACACGTTAAAAAGTATCGTGATGATACAAAGTATCGGGGTGATACTTTTATCAACATGATACAAGGTATCGGATTATCTTAGCTATATTGTGCATATGTGTTATGTTTTCTACCTATGTAGGTTATTTCTTACCATTATTTGGAATAAAATATTTGAAACGCGTCTGTTTAACTTTTCTTGCAATATTTTTAAATTTTCAGGATTGATGAGATTTTCTTTGAATAAATAAAAATATTTTTTTATTCGAAATAAATAGTTAACTCAAACAACGGAATTTGTATTAGTAAATTAATTGAAAACAATTAAAACGTAAACACTGAAAATTTTGGAAAATAGCGATTTAAAAAATGTACTTAAATAGAAAATGTTTATACTTTTAAGAGTAAAATACATATTTTCATAATAAATGTATGAAAAAACACTTAAAATTAAAAAGGAAGATAAATTTTTACTATTAGTCTTTTTTAGTTTAATAAATTTTTTTGTTATTTTAATAATATTTTAAAAACGAAGCAAAAAAATTAAAAGTAATAATTAAAGTTATAGGTAATGAGGAATTTGTATAGAGGTTAGAATATTTTAAACTAATATCTATAAACAGATAATATTTTATACCTATTGACGGCAAATAATATTTATCATTCAAAAGTATCGAGTATGATGATAATCTTTTCATGATATTGCAGAACTGTTTATCAATTCAATCCTAATCTTGGCACAAGTCTGGGAAACGATACCCATCTGTACGTGTACCCAGTTTCAATACAGTAGGAGAAGAATCAATCACCAGTTAAATAGATACACATATACAGATAAAAGTATCAAATACAATCGAGTATCAATATCAATCTGTACTTTATACCGCAACTGGGAATCAACTCCAACCATTGGTTGGGTTTATACTCGATTTTACTGTATCAGGTACCGGTTGATACTGACATTCGTTTGTATCAGATAAAGTCGGTAACTGATTCTTTTGCCATTGGAATGAAGCCACATACTCGGTACTTATCAGTTCTCGCATTTGCGCCCGGTTTGATAGATGATGCCCATACGAATACGATTCCAATTAGGGATTTCGTTTCTTTGGAAGAAGTATTGATGCCGATGTGAGTCAGTATAGGTGAGGGTGAGGATTCTTCAATGATACGTGCATCGTTACATGGGTAAAAGAGCTGTAATGGCGGAGAATGATATAAATATATAGATAAAAAAAAAACCTCGCGCATGCTGATAAAGTAGGTGAAGCAGTATTTAGTATCAAATTGATATAGATCGAAAATGAATGAGATCGAGGATAACTTCAAAAATTGATATCGAGTATCTGATACTTTTGGTACATTGACCATAAAGTAAAAACTGATATCGAGTATCTTATACTTTTGGTATACCGAATAACAAGTAAAAGCTTATAACGAGTATCTGATACTCTGGGTATATTGAATATCAAGTAAAAGCGGATATCGAGTATCAGGTAAAAATTGAACTGTTCAAGAACTGATATCAACTATATCAATTTTGCATAACTGATATTGTTAGTACCTGATACAAACTAACAGGCCAAATTAACATTGAAATACTTGATATCATTGAAAAACATTTATTTTTATAATGATGTAAAAGGACCTTTGTCCAATAAAAGGATTTGAAATTACTGTGGAAAAAATTAAAAATTTATTGTGATTTTGAATTAATTAGAATTTTATTTTAATTCTATTAATTAATTTTAAATAATAATTTAAATCGGAAAATCATTTTTAGTTTATATTTGCTATCCACAAAATAATCACCTGTTAAATTTTTAATCCAAGTCTTTCAGTGATTTCATGATATATATGTACGTATATATATGTATAGCTTTAAGTACAAGATATTTTGACGTAAGAATACAAAGAAAAAAGTCACATAGATTTATTAATTTTTTTTAATTATAATTTACTAAGAACTCTTTTGCCAAAATGATTTAGTTCTTGGGTCTTTTGTTTATTTTAACTATCAGCAGTCGAATTAATGAATTTTCTTTAAATTCGATAATTACAAAATAAAAAGAAGCATTTTATTTCCCTTTTTCTTCCAGATTAATAGATGAACTTTTATTTTGCCTAACACGTGGTGCCATCTAGTAGCTGTTTTTATAAATATTTCATTTAATGGAACTTTAAATGAAATATAATCAATACAACTCAGCAAGGGTAAAACAGTTTTTGTTGCCAAACATCCCACACTGTTTACATTGAAAATTCAATCGGCGACTCAACAAATATGTTTTTAAGAATGCAATTTTTAAAAGAATTACTAGTCAATCTCCGTTTGTAGGAAAATGTTCTTAAAGCTTTATAGACTTTTACAATTATATTAAATTAACATTGTATAACAGGTATTGGGACCCAATTAGACTGGACATCCTGCATATATATATATATATATATATATATATATATATATATATATATATATATATATATATATATATATATATATATATATAAACTATGTTTATTTAAAATGCTACACAATTATTAAATTATTAATATACAAGTTCCCAAAAATCTTTTTTTTTTGTATTTATTTTTCTAGAAATTACCATTTTTGCTTTATTTTTTTCAAACACAAGCTGAAAATTACACTTTTCCGGGTTTAGTTTGCAGTAAGTGTCCACTTTTAATTTGAGTTTCTTTCCAACGTGATGGCAACGCGTTGATAAAAGCTAAATTTTTCACCATGTGTCCTTAACCGCGTTCATACAGGTTAAATTTTATTTTTATTTCACATGAAATAAATAGTTGGAAAATGTGTTTAATTTTTTAAAATAATTCATTAAAAATAGAAATTTAATTGAGAAAATGACAAAATTTGGCTTCATTTTTAATTAATTAAAATTCTAATTAATATTTTTTAAATTCTCTCTGGGGCGCCCATTTTCATCCATCAAAGTATATATCCCCTTTATTTCGCCGTGAGGTAGCTTTAGGTCAAACGATCTGGCCTGTAGAGCACCCACATACACGTACACACAAACATATATTCATTTTTATTTTGAGTAATGATAAAGAAAGATCAAGATCAAGAAAAAGGGCATAATAATATGCACTGCTTACAGCTGTAACATGATTAAATCCGCCATTGTCTCAGTCGCAACTGATAAACTGACCGCGTTTCAAAATTACGAGGTCCGTCGGTAAATAGCCTAGTGTTGCTTTAAAACGGGACGTTAATATAACTAAACTAAAATGATAAACTAATTAAGTGAATGCACATTTAATATTGAATATTTCCATTACCAGGCAAACCCCGTATTGGTTTTGCATCTGTAAGATTGCCACATTCCTACAAATGTTACAACATCTAATGTTTTCCTTTTCTATTAATAACAAGTGGTCTTATATACATATTTTTAAGGTGCGAATAACTTTACTCTCACTGTGAATTTCTTCTTAAACTAGTAATTTTAAACTAACTTGATGCTGTGGACCACCCCTAAACCCAACTTGGCAGGCGAATCTTTCAGAGGGAATGGAATACTCCCAGCAAAGAGAGAGCCCTGGGATCCTCTCGAAATGTTTTTGAAAATTATGATACTAATAAGTAAAATTACGATATTAATACGATACGATTAATACGAAATTACGATACTAATGAAAAAAGATACAGGACTAAAGTACTCACTTTCTCTTTCAATCTTTTTTTTTTTTTAATTTTTAGACAGAACCATGAAGTGTACACTTGAGAGAGCTCAGTTATAGACCTATGCCATTCTGGTTATTTTTGTTGATGAAATTTCTTTTGCTATAACCAATATACATTGGTTCTAAAAATTATTTTGAATCATATTCTAAAAATAATTAGTAATTAGTAAACTTTTAAGCAATTTTTTTTCCTGTTTATTATTGGATATATTCAGCCCATTTCATTTGATACGCTCTACTTTCAAAATCTCCCTTTATTGTCAACTTTTTTGTACGTTGTGGTACGTACTTGCTGTACGTTTAATGGCAACTTTCTTGTACCAACGCATGTGTCTCCTGTTGATTGCGACTGAGGATTTCACCACCGGTTGGGAAGATAAGTCTGGACAATAATGTTTCATTACTTTAATAATTGATTAACTAATTTCCAATTAAAGTACAAAAAAGGTTATCATAAGAAAAAAAATTATTTTATTCGATTAAGGAATTAGTGAATATTTTCGCTGCTATTAATTGAATCAAAATAATTTTTAAAAGGTTGGGTTTATTTGCCTATTTATAATGTTACGGCAAATCAAGAATCTCTCAGATGGATCTGCAATGAAACAACGGGCTCATTAATGGATAGCTATGTTTTATTTTTCACGGACAGTAGCAAAATACACTAGAATCATGCACTAGAAGTAAACAGTAGCATTCAAGCAGCAATTCGTTAATAAACAACCATAACAGCATAAAAAAAAATCAGGCAGAATTCAAAGGAGATCAATAATCCTAAGAGAGACTTCACTGAACTATTCATTTGAGCTCAATTTAACTTATGTTGTTGTTGTTTATAATGGCACTTGCCATGCACAAGCTCGCTGACGAACTCAGCGATTTTAAGCCAAGGGAGCGTCTCTTGTTTTAGTAGCGCCAACTAGGGCCAAGAGTACGTCTTTGCTACTCACACATTTCATTCGCTTGCACAACCCCTTTTTACAGGGGGGCACATTCACACATCTCACAGATAGAACGGAGGAAGAACAACCTTGCCCAAACCGCCCAGATCACGGGGAAGACGCGCTACCCCTATGCCAGGACGCCGGCATTTAACTTATAACTGATTCGATTCCTCTACTACTACCTCACTCACGTCTGTGCTTTCCGCTTTTCATAACTCCCATCACAGACCAGTGAATGTTCCAGAAGATTATATCTTCGCTCCTAATAGATATATCGGCAAAATTCTAGCAGTTTCAGAAACTTTCGTTTTAGTGACGAAGTTAACAAATTTGTCACCAACGCCGGGATGGGGGGGGGAGGTGTTTACCTGGTTTCCACTTAACAGCCTTTCAATTTTCTCTGAAACTCTCCTCCTTTACCATGAAATTAACTGTGCGGAAAAATAATATTACAAATTAGTAACAATAAATTACTAAACAGCCAAATTTCCAGCAAAATTATCTTTCTTAATAATAAACAGCAGCTGAATATTGCCAAAGTGGTTGTTCCGTTATTCTATTTTTAATTTCAGTTTCGCTTAATGTAAATTTCCAAAAGTGAATCTTCCTTTCAAATCCTTTCATTTTCTTACCGTTTTCTTTCCAATGATATTTATTATACTACTGATTTTCTGAATTTGTCTGATTATACTACTGAAATCTGAATTTATTCTGATCAAAATATCGAACATTTTGTTACTTATGTTTTATTGCCTTAAATTTATTTTATTTTTCTTAAATTACAAAAGAATAGCAGTCTTATACACTAAAACCAAGTTGATGATTCATTTATAACTTAAAACTCAATATTAAATAAAATTCAATATTTAAAAAAATCAGAAATGAAATATTAATCTTACACTGCTCAATTTTTTTAACATTTAAATCGTAGTTACATAACTCTATAAATAAGTGTAAATTAAATCAGAAAAATAGTTTAAAAATTATTTTTTAAAAATTTAATTGTTCAAATAAAATTTTTTATTAATGAATCTTATAATTTTGAACGAGCAATTCTTGTATATACATAAAGTTATTTCGTTTATCTCTGAAATGGCTCTAACTATTTGGATCAAATTTTATATCACACACACACACACACACACGAAAAAAACATTTTTTTTTATTACTAACTTTTAGATCCTTTTTCTTTCTGCTCTCAAGCTGACAACGCCATACAGCGGCATCTCGTAAATTTTTGTGGTACTTGCATTGTTGTCATAGGATGATAACTTACTGGTACCCCAAAAATTTGTGGGGCGGCGCTATATGACATTATTCGAATACGAATATACGTTCGATTCACATCCAATAGCAACAATGCAATTATTGTACTAAACAATCAACTTATCATATAAGTAATATTACCAAATTTAGGCATCAAATTAATGTTGGATATGTTTTCCTTTGGTTAGACAAAGGAACTCAATACTTATAATGTGTATTTATAGCCAACCTGTGCACTTTAAAATGCCTGGAAACCTTTGAGAATATCTTTTCGTATCTAAATATTTTCACCCAAAAAAAATCAATCTTTTTACAAAAAAAAAAAGATGCCCAGGTACTCCAAATATTTATGTTAATATCGATAAAAATAGTATCCATTACTTTTGAAAAACATGTATATTTATCAGTTTTCAGAATCGTGCATTTTTAAATTGAAATCAACTCTCTCAACCGCATCTTTTTTTCTTTTCTTTTTTTTTTTTTTTTTTTTTTTTGGAAGCAGTCTTTTTCCAGTATTTTATTGAGCTTCAGAAAATAACAAAAACTGCTTCAAATTGAAGAGCACTTATTTTTTCAAACTCAAAATATACCAAAACGAAACCAATGAACGCTGACACAAAGGAAAAAGAGTCCCTTTCCCTCTTCTATTTACAGATGAGAGCACTCTTCTTGAACCCTTCCCTCCCTCTTGAAAAAATGACGCATTTTAGAGAGCCTCTAAAGTTCGTTGCCTTGTCGAAGCAGACATTTCCTTCTTTCACTTACATGGAAGTTCTATTTTCATATTCAAAGAAGGGGGGGGGGGTAGGCATTTTCATATTTCATGCAAATGGATGCATGTTAGATTTGCTCAGCTACCTCCACTTTTATACAATCGCAGTATCATCAATTTTTTTTTTTTTTTTTGAAATCACAGTTGATAGATTCAAATGCACACTATTCGTTCGTTCTTCTGATATTAGCATTACTGATGCAACAAATAATCGGACAAAATTTGTATGACGGCAATGTATAGAAACTGAATGTAATGTGTGTCTTTTTTTTTTTTTTTTTTTTTGAGAAGTGATATTAGTCCTATTCCCACTTTTAGTTATATTTTTTTCTTTCAATCTGTATCTAAAATACATATTTCGAAGAGGTTACAATTGTATAACTTATAACAGAATTTCTCAAATTTTTAAACTTTGCGAACTTTCCTTTTTAAAAACCGAATCTATCGTAACTACTCAACCCTCCATGTATTGAATTTTTCCAGAGCCAGCAAGATGCGTTCTTTCCTAAAAAGATTTTACGAGCCAAAATGTGTCTTGTGGGAAAAAAAACATCTATTATTAAATATAATTTTGCAAAATATATTTCTAATGTGTAACCTTAATCTTAACCCTTTGGCTACCAACAGGACATATACATCCCACTAACCTCTTAAAATCAGCTTAAATAGTTCTAAGTAAAAGTAGTTTTTTTGTTGGGGGTGGGGGTATTTGGTCTTCATGTTCCCACGGGAGTTTAAAAACATTTGAAAAAATTGAATAGATTTGTCTAACACAGAAGCCATTATCTTCACATACTATGCAATTGTAGAGAAAAAGATTTTAAAAAATTGGTAATCAAAGGATTAATTGACTTCTCCGACTCGCCCAAAGGCACAAATCTGAATGACCGGACCGCCATGATAGCAACACTGGTGAGAACTATGGTTGAGTCCTTAGGGCCATCACCGATCACGTTTCAACCCTTCCCGTGGGAGTCACGTCCCATTATCGAGAGAAGATAGCCGATCCCCACCATTTTTATACCCACACAAATGGCGAGAACTAACCACCGTACCGGAAGTTTCTCATTCTCATTTCTGAAGTGCTCGTGTTGGGAGATTTCAAATGAGTTGCTTTATGATAATTATAAAGTCACATCGCAATTTTGAAAATTGTGGGAAGATACATATACATTCAAGATGTAAATGACTCGCGATCCACAGTTTGTGAATCTCTTTACTTAAACAATAGCTATTTCTTGGTGAAGATACTGAATTCAGTTTTTAAAAAAATTCCAAGATTTCCAGTTCAATAAATTCTTTTCCATTTCCTTCCATGTCAAATTTGTGCGAATTGGTACTTGGCTTTTTAGAATTCATTCAAGTAAACCAAATCACAAAAAAAAAAAAAATGCTTCATAAAAAAAAATTTACTTTTACATAAAATTCCTTAATAAATCTTCAATTTGTGTCTAAGTGACAAGCATTTTTGCACCTATTCATATGAATATATATCAAATTAATAAGAGAAGAATACAGCATTTTATTTCTCTGATCAGTGTGAACTAAAATTTTAATTCATACCTCTATTTTCTTGATCATCTGCCTTCCTAGAATCTCACCATTATTAAAAAATAGAGAAAGAATCTTCAAATGTGTGTGTTGATTAAAATAATAGAATTTATTTCATGTTAAATTTTGCATGTTTAATTAAGGAGTTGAAATAACCATATAAATAACAAACATGCAATAATAAATAAAAATGAAAAAGAATATTTTATATGGGAACTGTGAATTCTGTTAAAAAAACAGCAGATTCCGGAATTGATAACTTTTTTTATAAAGAACCAGGCCCAGTCTTTTTCTTTTCATTCAGTTTAGATTGGACACATTTACAGATATCGTTAAAAATTTAAAAGTACATTTAGATATTTTTGAAAGGTCAGAATATTAACAAACGTTTAGAAGTTAATCAACAAATCTGATGAAAAACTAATTATAAAATGACGATAATATTTATAGAATGATTTTCCTAATTGAAATTATTTATGAAATATGAAATCAGTCAAATTAGACAGGATTTTTAAATATACTGTTTTTTAATAAGTATTAATTTGACTAAAAATACAAGAAATTTTCTTTTATCTTCTATAGGATCTTATTATTAAATTGTATCTATTTCAGGGAAATAAAAGCATTTATAAGGATTGTTAAATGTTAACTATTTCACATCAAAATTTTTATATTTTACCAAATTGTTTAGATATACGAATTGGTTATTCCTGTTTTGACATTATTTGCTAAATCGATACTACTTATTTCAGATCTCTTAGTTTTTAGACTTATTACAACTTCAAAAGATAATGGAATTGTTTAATTTTTTGATAAAATTGGTTTATTTTTTCGCCAATAAATATAATGTTTCGAAATTTTCATTACATTTTATGACAATTAACTAAGCTTCAACAAACATGCAAAAGAAGCTCATGACATTACGTCAAAAAATTATTCATGAACTAAAAATTTCGATATGAATTGATCATTTTTGTTCTGACATTATTTGTTGAATCGATACTACTTATTTCACATTTCTTATTTTTTAATTCTCATTACAACTTTAAAAAATAATGGAATTGGCTCATTTTTTCGCCAATAAATAAAAAAATTTGAAATATCTATTACATATCATGACAATTAACTGAGCTTCAACAAACATGCAAAAGAAGCTCATGACATTACGTCAAAAAATTATTCATGAACTAAAAATTTCGATATGAATTGATCATTTTTGTTCTGACATTATTTGTTGAATCGATACTACTTATTTGGCATTTCTTATTTTTTTAATGCTTATTACAACTTTAAAAGATAATGGAATTAGCTCATTTTTTTCTTAAAATTGGCACATTTTTTTCGCCGATAAATAAAAATTTTTGAAATATCTATTACATATCATGACAATTAACTGAGCTTCCACAAACATACAAAAGAAGCTCATGACATTACGTCAAAAAATTATTCATGAAATAAAAATTTCGATACGAATTGATTATTTTTGTTCTGACATTATTTGTTGAATCGATACTACTTATTTAAGATCTCTTATGTTTGTATATTTGTTATAATATCAAAGGATAATATAATTGATATTTTTTTTAATAATGCTTGCCACAAAATTTAATTTTGTGAGATTCTCCGTCACATCCGAAAACAATTAATAAATTCTGGCAGTCTGAAAACAGCTCTCGACTTCTTTTCAAAAAAATGGTCGTTTTTCAGTCCATTTCACTTCTTTGTTCAACAAATGAGTATACTTTTTGTATGACGCAAGTATTCCGCATATAACGGTACTTCCCGTGATGCAGCGGCGCTCCACGTCACACCCTCACGACTTAGTAGTCCACATTTGGCGCTTTATCGCCGTCGGCTGCATCGCGCCAATTTTCTTGAAAGCATTGATCGAAATTCGTATGCTTTTATTTAGAATTATATTTACCTTTGCAGAAGGAAAATTAAAGTAATAAGATTTTTATTTTCAGATAAGGATGAAGCTGTTTTCAAAAAACACGATATCTCTTTTGTTAATTAGATCTTTCTTTTGAGAACTTACAAAAAAAAATTGTTGAAAAAGAAAGATAGTGTGAATTCGAAAAAGAAATTAAAAAAAATGTCCAAATTTATCACAATGCTTTATTATTAAATGCGTTTTTACATTCTCTAAAGTCTCTAGGGGCGATTTTCGAGGTCTGAAGTCGCTGGAATAAAAAAGGGGAATGGGGTTTTCACAGGTCGATAAAAATAAGATTTTGGTTTAACTGTCAAATTAAAATACAAATTCTATTAATCATAGAATATTAGGATAATATTGACACTTTGTCAATTGGCCAGATCTTTTGCTGCTTCATTAAGTTAACTACAATAATACAATAATTATAATCAATGAGCGTTTTGTTTAGATAATATTGTGTATAAAACCGGACACCGAGCATTTTTAAGGTATAAAAAATAAATAATCTCATACAGTTTCACAAAGCTAATAAAATAAAAATAATTAACATAAAATAAATCACTAATATGTTTAAAATGCTTTAAAATTTGAACTAAAATGAACAATTTATTCAAAGAAAGGTCTCATAAATACACACTGCCTAAGGCCGAAAAATATCTAAATCCGCAGCTGAAAAAATCATTTTTCCAAATAAGTCAAATCTTTATATATTTGTAAACAATTTACCTCACTCGACACAAACATGTATTTAGTATGATAAAACGGAATAAGAATTTAGTTTGGTTTACTAACAGTCAAATGTGTCATGTAAAATGAATTACACAACATGAAATGTGTGTATACATTACATGTTGATGTAAAATTAAGTACAGAACTCTCTACACGAAAGACTGTAATACTTAGAACTACTACTAAATTGACCTTTTATCCTTGGGCAATAGGTCTTTGTTGAATGCTAAAAAAATATTTTTCAACATTTTAATTATGTTTTTAATTAATGAAAGACTTATCTAAATTTGAAAGTTTAATCTAAAGCATATTATCGAACAAATATTATTTTTACACCATCTTAGAATTGTAAAAGAATTAATCAATTAGTGATATCGATTTTATTCTTTTTACATATTTTTTTTTCTGAAAAATAGATTTTGACGTTAATTTTAAATTTAGTTTGCATTCATTATTTTATGTAATGCCCTTTTTTTTGCTACAACTAAATTCAACCAAGTCTATTGCTTTATCAAATATTTCACTCGCTTGCTAAAATTAATGATTTTTTAAAAAAATGTTTTCTTTGGGCATCAGTTTTAACATTATATTGTTTTCAGACAGTATTTTTTTACTGTTATTTGCATGACGTAAAAGTACTTAATAAGTAAATGCTACAATTCATATAATCAAACTGAATGAAGACAAGAGTATTGAAGCCAAAAGCTTTGCCTTGCTGCAATGTTTTCGACTGGAGACTCTAATTTTAAATAATCTCATTTTCTTATTTTCTGATCTTGGTTTCTTAACTTTTTACAAAAAGAAGGTCTCGTATGAAAAAAGTTTCATTTCCAGGTTATAGGAACAATTTATATATATTTATCTTAACTAGGAGAATGGTCTTCCCTAAACTTTCTCGCATACTGTCGAATTACTGTACTTGTTCTAATTAATGTATTATTAACCACAAGCAATTGGCAAACAATAGGGAACCTATTAGTGTGCGATATTTTTTTGGGCAATTAATGGCTGCAATGTGGGTGATCCATAAATGCTAGAAAAAGAATATGTATTTTGGAAGCTTTTTTTTTACGATTAATTGAAAAAAAAATTGATACAAAACTGCAATTATTGTCACAAAATCCCATATTGAATCCCGTACGTTTAATTCATCGCGTTTTCGTGCTTTAAATGCTTATTAAAGAACAGATCGACAGAAGGTCATCTCTTTGACGGATCTTATTCTAAATATAATGAAGATTTATACTTTAAATATTATATATGTTTAACAAATTTTATTCATTTAGCTTTTTTTATCCTATGGTTATTGTTTGAACTTACATTCAGATTGCTGGGCTTCCTCTAAATGGATTTCATTCAAGATTTGAAGGAATTCTGCAAATTTGATGTCAAATCCTTATACCAAATCTCATCCATCTAACACAATTTTTTTTTCTTTTTTGTTATTGCTGTCGCAAATAGACAAAGCGATAAACAGATTCGTCAACAGCGTGAAGATTTGCCAAAAACCCGAAGACTAATTTTTTGACAATTGCAGTACTTTCTCTTTAACCCTTAACTGGGGACGTGCGGTCTGTAAGACCGCTAGCGATGGATTTTCTGTCACTTCTATTCTATTTTTAGCTCAATTGAATGGATTGACCCTGTAGCTTCCTGTTTTATGATCTTGAATACACGTGCACTTTTTCAACCGATTTCAGCAGATGTTTTTAAAAATAATTCAGTTATTTCTTCAAGCGCGGTCTCTAAGACCGCATCTCCCTGTTAGTGTCCCAGTGATAAACAAGACTTAGCAGATGGCGCTAAAATTTGGGCCCCTAAATATCATCCAGTTTACTGATCCTATTATGAAGCAGTGCTCTAGAGCACTTTTAAATGAAGAATAAAGTGATTTTAGTGATAAGGATAATTGTACAGAAGAGTTTTTCGATGAAAGTTCATATTCAACTGATTTTGATATGCATGTTCAAACATAATTAATTTTTCTAGTAATAATGTATTTTGAAAAATTCATAAAATATATTAATATACCAAGAAATATATATATAGAATTTATAGGTTGATTTTTATACTAGTTCTTAACCTGTATATTTAAAATACCCTAGAAAACCGTGCTATGAAACTCACATAAGCCGATAAAAAAAGGGCCAATTTTACCCATTGTCATTTTTTTTTATTTTTCATATAATTGTTGAATTTTACATTATATTGTCTTCTATATACCTTCATATACTGTAAGAATAAATATTATTTAAAAAGTAATATGCTTTTTCAAGAATATTATTTATTGTAACATGTAATTTAAGAAGAAAATGTATGTTCCAACGCATTTACTTTTTTCACTGAAAATATATTTTAGAAAACTTCTAAAACATATCTATATATCAAGAAAAATATCTGCAAAATATATTAGCAGTTTTTCATGCTAATGCATTTATTAGAAATTTTAATTTGAGTATAAATGAAATGCGGTCTCGTAGACCGCACTTCCCCAGTTAATTCCTAAAATTTCACCTCCCCAGTTAAGGGTTAAGTACGAGAATTTTCTCGTATAAGAGAAAAAAATTCAAAATAGACATCTAAAGAATTGTTACAACGGTTCGTATAAATTTCATACTTATGGAGAAAATGACAAATTTTTTTCAAAAAAGAATTGCATTTTATGAATTTACAAGTGAAACAAATTTATTTTGAACGATAGTATAGTACATCGCAAAATTTAAAAAATAGGTGATTTTTTGGAATAATAGTTCAAAAAATGACTCAATAATCATTAAAAAATATTAGCATATGAAATCATAACATAAATTTATTGCATCTGATTTTTATTGCATATTTGTGATATAAACATAATGTTTATATCACAAATATTTTTTGAAAAAAAAATCGAAATAAACTGTCCGAAAACTAGATGAACAATGAAAAAGTTTACTTTTGTAACCATCGTATTAAAAAAAATTGCGCGTTCTATGTTCTGTTTATGTGAAGTAAGAGCTTCAAAATGTAAAGTCACTTCTAGTACTTCAATTTTCGAGTAGTTAAAAGATACCTTGTAACGTTCAATCCTCTGCTGCTGATATAGTTAAAATGTGGTGCTTAAAAGCTCAAAACGTCAAAGTTTCTGATATTTCTAAATAAATAAAGCGTATGAGATCAGGAATTTATGAAATTTTATCGATAGGTTGCAATGCAATTGCAAAAGAGCGTTCAGACCGGCTAAGAAAAATATCTCAGGGGAAAGATAGAGTGTTTTTGCGAGTAGTTTTAGCTCAAAAGACGTCTGTTTATGAAATTACGAGGACTTTAGAGCTTCCAGTTTCAAGATATACTGCTCATCGCATACTGTGCATAAACATCGCAGAATGCATCGGAAACTTATGCTGAAATTGCACCATAGAAAGGCACGGATTCTTTGACCTAAAATATACATGAATTGATCGGATGAATGGTTAATTGTTTAATTCAGTGACGAAAAAAATTTAGATGACCGTGATGACTAGTTCTAGCTAGACTGTGATGACTATAATGAGTTCTTGAAGCGACAACAAGGAAGAGTCTCTCTCATGGTACGGAAAGCATTTTGTTTCCGATACAACGGATATTGCTTTTCTTATAGTCGATATTGCTTTGAGGATTATTAAATGTTCTCAAAAGCCTCCTACTTTAAACTGGAAACATCTTATGAGATAGGGCATTCATTGATTGATATATCCTATTCAATAAGACCTTGGTTAAGTAGAATCTAGTGACTGTTGTAGACTGACCGGGCATCAACTCAGTCATGAAAATCTTTATGGAGTATTTCCACTGGAGGAATATGTTCATGAAAAGTCAGTTTTCGATTATTCAAGAATTAAAGCGACAAATAGAAGTAGAGAGTAGGTTCTCATTACAATCACGCATTTTCCAAACAATAGATAATCCAAAGGAATTGATACAAAAATTTGAATTTAATTACAAATACTCAAAAAGTCCTATATTTTGGGGGCAGCTCATTTTTTTTGAAAAAAAAATTCTGTAAAACATATCTATGTTTCTTTGCTATAATACACTCATGTTCTGACTACATATGCTTATTATATTTTTTTGCGATTATTGTGTCATTTTTTTAAAATTGTTACTTCGAAGAAATCGTCTGTCCATATTATTTTGAAATTCTCTGAATTTGAACATTCATTCTCTTGTAATAGTATAATACTGAGATGTTTGGAAACAATTTGGTAATTTAAAATCGAGAGAGGACGCTTTTCACACATATACACGCAATTAATTTATTGTTGACGAAAGGCTTAATTTATTGCCTGAAATCTAATTTTGTATTTCGATTCAAGGTGAAGGCTTACATTTCTAAAAATCTCCCAACAGAAATCTTCTTTTTATATTGAATCGACTTCTTTTATTTTCTTATAACGATTTGATGATTTGAAATAAGTCAATATCAGTAAATGCATTTGTTATCGATATTAATTTAAAATAGAAAAATCAGCTTAAGAAAGGGATGCAAGATGCCCACGAAAAAATAAAGTATATTTAATCCTGATTTCTAACAAATTTATGAAATAATTCATGAATCATTTCTGTTTCGATAACTCTTTTTTAATTCTAGAGGTTTTTTTCTCGATTAAAATAATTAAAAATACACTATTTTGCGATTAAGAGGCCATTAAGAGAACAAACAAAAGAATGAATTATCATCTAGATTTTTATTACTAAATCTGCTAACAATGATTCCCTTTAATAGTTTAGAATCCTTTTAATACAATTTTAAAATCGAATAGCACTTATATAAAAAAAAAACCTTGAATCTAACAAATGAATTTGTTTATTTTTTAGTAAATGATTCTTTGTTATTCCAAAAATATTATTCAGTAGATTGATATTTGTAAAAAGTGTCTTAATTCAATGCAGATTCGAAATTTGGTAACATTTTTGACTTGCTTTGATCACTGTTGTTAAATATTTTATCCTTTATTTAAATGCAGGATGTATATTTATCCTTTTAAGGTGCTAATATAATTTTGGAGCTTATATTTCCTTGTTGATAGACTTTGTTTTGTAATTTTTCGTAATGATTGGTGGCAATTTGAGGCTACTTTTTAGGAGGCAGATCAAGTGTACGTATGCACACACATATATATGTAGTTGTGTGTTTTAAAGGCACAGACGCGTGAGTTAAAAACATTCTCTTATCAAGTTAAAAATACAGTATTTATTATAAAATCATTTCTGTTAGTGATGTTTAAATAAAAAGCAAAAGATATAAGGCATTTAAATATTTTTCTGCTCTTACGTTTGGGTTCAAATTCAGACACGGCTTGGATATCTGCACCATTGTATATATATATATAGGGTTCAGTTTTCATTTTATAAGCCAAGCTTCACAAACTGTTATTCTACTGCATTATACGTATACTAAGTCAATTCACAAAAATAAAATGAGGGAGAGTGGTCTTTTCTAAACTTTCCCGCGTGCTCTTCAATAAAATTCTTTCTTTCCTCCGACAAGAAATGAAAACCTATTATGAACAATAATTACAAAATACAGATTTTTGGCGTGAATCTAACATTTTATCTGAGTCCGTCATGTTAATATGTGTTGGACGCCATTTCATGTGGCCGACTGGAATTTAAATTTTGACACAAAACTACAGTTGTAATCCCAAAATCAAATATTAATTTTTTTTATGTTTAAGGCACTGCATTATTAAGTTATGCTTGTGAAATTGTAGAACCACAGACGGTTAACTTTTTGTCGAATTTGATTTCAAATTTGATTCATATATGCACTTTAGATTTTTGATCTCAATACCAAATTTTATTTATTGTTATATTATTTTTTAAGTTATATTGGTTTAGGTATTGTTTATTATTGTTTAAGTTGTTAACAAAACCTAAATTAATATTTAAAATTTAATAGATATCTAGAAATTTAGTCTAAATATATAAACCAAATGCCATCTTTCTAACTCAAAGTCAAATTTAATTATGTGTTCACAGATAGATTAAAAATTAATTTTTCGGGTTCAATAATATCTGAAAGTGAAAATTTATTGAAATCTTAAGAGTTTGAATTGTTTTGACATTACAATACTTTCTCTTTGCATACTTATAAGAGAAAATAAAAGTTCTTATGATGCTTTTCTCTAAAATTTATTATTGCTTTTTTTGGCAGTCTGTTATTCAGTTTTAATTTTTATTCAATTTTGCTTATCAAACTCACAAGCTTCTATACATTTTCCCACAGTAATTCTATAAAATGGCAATTCATTTCATCTGACGTAACTTTTTTCTTAAATGAATGCTTATTAAAGCTTTTTCACCATGCACATGAATTTAAATCAATGTTTTACCTGCATACTTATAATGATTTTTACAATTTCTATCTTATTATAATTTCATTTTTAATTTTTATAAACTATTTCCTGTATTAAAAATTTTATTTTATTTACGTAATTTTCATGCAGTATCTAATCTCTTATTACTAATTCTGATTTGATTAAATTCAAAATAAACATCGAATTACATTTCGATGTTTACGTTTTGTATAAATATAAAAAATAAATACATTTTCAAAAAAAAAATGACTAGACTGAAATAACTCCTTTGTTTTTCCACCAAGATCATGAATAATTCAAAACACGGGTACCGACTTGGCGATCATGGCATCACTTGGCGACGATATCATATACTTCCAGTAACCCCACAGCCACATTTGCGCGTTGGCGAAGCGCGAGCAGCTCCAGCGGAGAGAGAAAGGTGTCACCCTCCCGAAATCTCTCACTTTTTATACACAGAATTTTTTCTCTCCGCATATCATAGAAATTCCTCTTCAAGAAACTGCAGATTCTTCCACCCCCTAGTTAATAATTTTCAAATAACCCGCCAAATAGTTATTAAATTTTATTCAAGAAGCAGTTTGGCGACTAGAATGAGTGAGCTCCGTAGGGTGTAGCGCTATTCCCTAGTTTGTCAAAAAGGAGGTGAATTATTGTGTAGTCAAGACTTGTTTCGTTAGAAGGATCATCAAAAGAAGACGATGAATGAACCACCGTCAGAATGCAACATCAAGGTGGTCTGCAGGTTCCGACCCCTCAGTTCGTCGGAGGAGAAGGCTGGCAGTAAATTCATAGCGAAATTTCCGCCGAGCGAAGATTGCGTGAACGTAGGGGTAAGTATTGGAGATTGAAGTACTCGAATTTTCAGTATTGATTGTGATATATGATTCTATGAATGTGTAAGGTAAATAGTATTAATAAGATGCATTGTTTATAAATATCGATTAGGAGTCATCTGTTAGAAAAATTGAATGCAAATGCAAATTATTGAAAAATAAACACGTTTGAGCATGTGTATTATCGTCTAATGTGATGTTTGTAAACATATTAATAAATATTTAAATATTTTTTTATGTACTTTATATTGAGATTGTCGATCATAAATGAAATTTTCATATATGTTATTTGTTTTGTCTGGGTTTGCGATGTTTATTAAATAACCACTATATATCTAGTCTTCCACTAAATTACAGAAGGATTCATAACAGTTTAAAGACGTTTCAATTTATAGTTTAATCGACTGCAAATAAGAATGATTCAAAATCTAAGTCTCTTATAACAATTGATTTAGAATGCTTAAGCAATTGAAAAAGTTTCAACCAAATTACTATCTCCCATATGTCTTTTTTTAATCAAATATCAAACTATTCTCTGCTGATGTAAAAACATGATTTTAATATATAAAATCGGGTTTTAATCGCTATTCAGTAGACATTCCGTCATATACGTAATCAATAAATCTTCACATCAACTAGGACAGTATTCAATCTTATATTATTTTTCAGTTTCTTAATATCAATATATGCAGCAAATGTTTTTGAAGTTATCAAAAATTGGTATTGGCATTTTTTTGTTACAATGAATCATTAGAACCTATTTATAATTTATTAAATCTTTCTCTTTTGGACTTCTGCAAGATAAAAATGTTTCAGATTCACAATTGATATGTATGAAATTTTTGTGTCGTAATTATTTCCTTAGATTTATTGTCTAAAACAAATCATTGTCTTTTTTCAATTTTAGATGCGTTATTTCAATATTTGATTTAAAATTTCCAAAAATTCGAAATTAATTTGCAAACAGGTCATTAAACTGGTTTCTGAAATCAAATATTGCAAACAGACTTCTCAAATTCCAGAATATTGGATTAATTCAAAAACAAACTTCGTTTTGTTGAGCAAAATTATATTTTTGTTTAGAAAGGAAATAAATTGTTTTTAAAAAATTCTTAAGAGTGTGTGTGTGTGTATGGGGGGGGGTCAAAAATGAAAGATTTTGAATAGTATTTCTATTTATCTGTTGATTCAAATTTTCCTTCATAATCACTGGTATGTTTCTCTGCAAATGCTTCTAAACTTCTTCTTCTGCTCTGCAAGTGAGATTATTCCTGCTATTATAAAAAATTAATTTGAAATTTCACTGCTTATTTTAGAATGAGCATCCATTTTAAGATAACGGATTGACTAAAAAAACATATATAAAATATTTTTGTTTTACTATTTAACAGAAATCATAGTTAATAAGGATCAATTTAAACATTAAAATTGTAACGAAGGTTCGATAGATTAGATAATAGTTTTAGAAATGTATCGAGGTCGATATTAATTTTCCGCAATGGATTTTTCCAAAATAATTAGACAATATCTCAAAATGTAGCTGAACAAAAATTTTTAGTGAAAACTGTCTTCTGGCTGTTTTGGAATATTCTTGACATAATTTAATCCTGAATATTTGATTTTTTTTCCTAATGCTTCATACGCTGTCATTTAGAAAATAATAATTAGGCCTCGGTTCTTTCCTTCAAAAAGTATTAAGCTTCTGCGACATAGTTCTGCCCACAACACTTTAACTAAAATTAATCTCATTATTTTAATAAAAACTTTTTTTTTCTAATTTGGATCCTACTATCTATATATTCCGCACTCCTTTACATCTTCTTAACCGCATTTGTAAGAAAACCACAATTGCTGGTCCAGACGTCTTTATTGCGCACTATCGTATTAGATAGCCCGAAGCTTCTATAAATATCTCTGTTTTATCATCATGTTGCCATTTCCAGAAATAAAAAAATCTTAGATTTTAAGAACAGAAAGAGATTGATTTTCAGCCATTTTTAGTCGTGTTTTCTTTTTTCACCTTGGGGTTTCAGTTTACGAAAATATTAGTTGCGCAGTTAGAATTTTTTCAGATACCTCAAGCTAGGATGACCCATTCGAATGAAACAATTGTTTTTGAATGCAAGGTCGAAGAAAAAGCGAGTTAGACATTTTCATAAAATAAGTTAGACAAAGCGATAGAAGACATTTTTTAAAATTTTTGGTCAAAAATCAACTTAGTGCATTTTCTGGATTTTTTTTTTTTTTTTTTTTTTTGCTATCATTTTTTTTGAAAAAAAAATCACTCAGTTAGTTTCTTTATTATATCTTTTAATGCTCTAATATTAATTACAATAAATTATGTCTCAAATAGTTTTTCGTTCTGCCAACAAAAAGTTTCTTTAAGAATTTAGATTTTGAAATTTAAATTACCTGATATTAATTATAAATGAAAAAAGAAAGTAAAATTCTGAAAAGGCGAAAATAAAATTTCAAATTCATTTTACGCTGATAATTTTTTAAAACTGTGAAATATTTGTTTCCTATATATAAATTATTTTAACGTTTAGTTAATTTCAAACTAACGAATAAAATTAAGAAAGAAAACAATTTATTTTAAGAAGAACAAAAACATTGACATTTTAATTTTAAAAATGTGTACAATTATTTTAAAATCTTGCTCTTCAAGATCATCAAGAAAAGTGGTTTATGATAAATAAGTTAAAATAATAGCAAACAAAATCAGATATCTCATTCTACGTACACATCGTTCGATTGCATACAGACATATTTAATAATTGCATTTTAAGTTATTTTGCACACTTTTAAGTATAATACTATTCCCAATTCCATAAAATTAATCTCTCAGAAGTGTTAGAAAGATGCTCTAAAGGAACTAGAACATCTTGTTAAGAAGCAAATTAGAAAAAATATTAGAAAAAAAATATTAAGCTTAAATAATAAATTCAAGTTTTTTTTTGTTAACAAACAAATTAGAAAAAAAATATTAAGTTTAATGCAAAAAGAATAAAAAAGAAAGAAATGATGAATCCGGCTTTCTCAAGTGTCATCCTCAGGCAGGGATTCAAACTAGGGATTTTTTCTGTGAGGGGTCTGACTTTCGTCCAAAAATATTGATCCATTGTGACCCGAAAATTCCCAAAAATTCATCAGAATCTCCGGATTTATCATTTCTTTCTTTTTGATTCTTTTTGCATTAAACTTAATATTTTCTTTCTAATTTGGTTAAGGTTATCTATGTTTCAGTGGTAGCAGCATTAGCGCTCTCTAAATACAATGCATCTTTTATTAGTTTCGTTCAGAAAACATTTATTTTTAATTAAATTTCATAATGATTGCATTTTTGATTAACTTCTTGCTATATTAGAAAATATTTTCAAAATTTTCAGTACGGAATGCATTTTTAGCCTTAATTTAATGAATAACTAACTATAATCATTCTTAAGTTCATGATAACTTTCAGCCATTCATCTTTAGAAAAAAAAAAGACTTTCTTCTTACAAATAAATATCTTGATTTAAGAATTTCCAGAAATATATTTTCTTCATATAAAATGTTCATTTGATAATCTTATATAACCACATCATTAACATTTATAAAACGCAAATTGCACTGTATTGATTGTTAGAAAAATAGTTTCATAATCATTTTTAGTTGCTTATTATAATGATGCTTAATCATAATTATATAAATATATATAGATTACGCATGATATTCAGAAATAATAATTCAAAAATTAGTTTTAAACACATCTTTTTAACCAATCAACAATTTTTCATAAACATTAATATATTATAACAAAACTTCTGCATCAAATTAAACTATGAAAAGAATATTTATATAATTAAGAATAAGTTTATTCAAAATTAATTTAAAAAAGACAAGAGAATCAAATTTCCCAAATTAAATCATTACGTAATGCAAGATTAATCTCTTTTTGTTGCTTCGAAAAAATTAATATAACCCCTTACAAATATTTTTGCTTTTAAGTATTTGTTTCAGAATAAATTTCTAATCATCGTATACATTTCAGCTAAAAGTTTTAGAATCCAAATCCTTTTGCGAATAACTTCTTAATTAATGTTTATTAAAAACTTATTCTCTCCTTCACGTTATATTTTGTAAACCTTTATATAATTGTGAATTCAGTTTTTTTTCTGTATTTTTGCTAAATTATAACATAGGGTTCAGATATAATTACCAATGCAAAATAATAAATAATTTACTGACAGTGAGTCAATTTTGCCCTCCTTTTTTCATCCTACTTTCATTTCTCGAAAAAAAATCGAAGCTATTCTTTATTAGAAAATGGCAATCATAATTTGTTCATTTAAAATTAATTTAAAAATATCGTTAATTGTAAAACAGTAAATTGAAAAATAGGTTGAAGTAATTTTTCAGAACATTCTGCAATGAAAGAAGCTCTTCATTTTCATATTGTCTAAATAATAATATAAGGCTATTCATTGCTGAATTTTTCACACTTTGAAAGAAAGTTTAAGACATGATGCCATAGCTTAGTATGGTGCATCACAGAATCGTATATTGCATGTTACATTTTCCATATATATGCGCACTTGCGTTTTTCATATATATAATTACGTCATGTCAACTTCCGTTAGAAACGCATTTTTAAATAATAAAACATACGCAAGAAAAAGACACCTTTGTCCTGTAATTTTTTAAATCTTAGATGAAATTTGTAAAAGTTTATCCATTAGATTTGGCCGTCAAACGTTATTAGAGGTTCGTCATAATTTTCATGTTAGCTTGAGAAAGATCATATCTCCATCCGTTAGATCCATTAGAAATGTATTAGAAATATTTTCAAATAAAAAAAATCACAAAAAGTGACATTATCCAGTAATGTTTCATTTTAGATTAAGATGGATGCACATATACGTCCATTAGATCCATTAGAAATGAATCAAATATTTTCAAATAAGAAAAGATTAAAAAAAGTGACATTATCCAGTAATGTTTAATATTAGATTTAGGAGGATACAAATATCCATTGAAAATATTTTTAATACATTTCTAATGAGAAATGCATTAAAAATATTTTCAAATAAGAAAAAAAAGTACAAAAAGAGACATTATCCAGTAACATTTCATTTTATGCTAAGAAGATTACAAATATCCATCCATTAGATTCATTAGAAATATATTAGAAATATTTTCAAATAAGAAAAGATGCACAAAAAGAGACATTATGCAGTAATGTTTCATCTTAAATTAAGAAGGATGCAAAAAATCATCCATTATATTTTAAAATAAAGACGTACACGGGAAAGACGTCAATGTCCGATCATTTTTCTTCTAAGATTAAGAGTGAGGCTAAAATTCTTAAATTTTTTTTCAAATAAGAAAATATGCATATAAAAAAGACGTCATTTTTCAGTAGTTTTTAGAGTAAGATAGAACGCATGAAATTCTTCTTCTCAGATAACGAAAAGATAGTCTAATAAAAAAGGCAAATATCAAAAATAAACATGAAGTAATACCCAATTCTGGACGCTATTTTTATTGAAAATATTTATATGAAACCTTTTAATTATAACGCAAATAAGTACTTTTGGGGATGTAAAATATTTTTTTTATAAATATTGAATTTAAGAAATAACTATGAATGTGCAAAAAGAAAAATCCAAATTCTTTTTGTTATTGTTGTTGTTGATGCATTTAGGAAAATAATTTCTGAGTTTATTTAATACATTGTGAAAACTTTTTCTCAAGTCTTCGACAATAAGATTTCGATTCTAAGATGTCGAGAATGTATTGTACATTCTGAACGTAGATCAGCGTTATGTAGTTTTTTTCTTTATAAGTTAATTAACTTCGATTGCACGAAATTTCACTTTCAATATTTGCTCAAATAATTTTTTCTGGTAACAAGCCAAAACGTCCATCGGTATATCTGTTCGAGATCAAATAAAATTTTCTTCTTTAAAAAGTTCTTTTCATGAACTAATAACTCTTTCCACACGAACAATATTTTTTTACCACTGAAATTTATATTTAGTAACCGCTCAGGGTGTAACTCCAAATCCTTTCACTTCTGCTGAGTGCCATAATTGAAATTTTTATTATAATTGGATGCTAATGATCGGGTCATTAAAACTCGCGAAACTTTCCCCGAGTTTTAATTAGGGATCATTAAATGTATGTAAAATCTGCATTCATTTAAATATTAAAACTCTGAATGCGCAGTCAGCAACAAAAAGGAAACGGCAACACTTGGTGCTTAATGCAGGAAAATTTATTCTTCATTTTGATAATTCTAACCGTGTAATCGGGAATCTACCATGGCATTCTTAAACTTCATTTTAAAAGGTGTTTTTAATTAACTTTGATAATAGTTTAACACATATCTTACGTATATTAATAGATGTATGTCTAGTTTAATGTTTTATTCTGATTCTGTGTTTTATGTCTCGACCTCAATTAATAAAAGAGAGTGTGAGACTATATTTCTTCTATGTGTAGGGGTGCTCTCTGCAAGTCAAACTATTTGACTTTATTTAGAACTATCATGTTTAGCACAGAAGTACTTTGAATACTTCTCTATGATTTGAGTACTCTATTTGAGTACTTCTCTATGATTTTTCAAAATTTTAATTAACTAAAATTTAAACGAAATTTCGGCTGTCGAAATTATTATTGTATAAAGCTAGTTTTTACTTCGTTTTAAAATTGAAAAAAATTAATGATATCATCTTAATTCTTCAAATTTTTAATATATATATAAATATATATTGCATAATTTTCAACAATAATATTCATTGTTGCAAAGAAATTCAAGTCGTTTTTAGCATTTCATCATATATTTAGTGGCTTGATTTTCCTCCATTATTGAAAGCTAAGGTTTAATACTTGTATAGTTTGCACGAGGAATAAAATATTGAAATTACGGTAATGGAAAAAAATTAGAAAATACGCTTCCCTGACAATTATATTTTTAATAGCACTATGATGTCACAGAAATTTATTCAGTAAGATACTTTACACTTATTATATTCATTTTATATATAAACTATCAAAATAACACTATTTGATGTCTGTATGAATGAATTCGAATTTTACTGACGAAAACTTTTACATAAGAGAATTTAAAATTTTACTGTAAGATAATCTATATAAAATGGTGAATTAAGATCGAATTCATTTATTACATATCTGAAACTTAAATTTATGAATAGATTTGAATTAAAGCATTGTAAAGGATTATTCATTGCGGTCCGACTGTGTTGCAAGAACAATAGACAAGGAAAAGGTTTTAAAGAGACGTTCATAAAATCTAATACAAACGATCCTCTTTACATGACTGTATTGCAAAATAAAATTTTTCGAACAAAGACTTTTATTATGGAAAAAATATGAAAAGTGAAAAAAATAATTAGGGGGGAGGATAAGCAGTCGTGCAGAACAATCCGTTATTATGTATTTATTTAGAATCGAGTGAAAACGGCATTCTGCTTGCTACTATGGAGTTCAAACTTACTTGTGCAAAATGGAATATTTCTGAAATAAAGAAATCCTCTCGGAAATTTCAGGATCATTCATTGAACTTATTCTTATAAAATTCATTTATTTTGTAAACCTTGTTTGATTCTTTTTATAAAATAATTCAAAAATTATCGCAACCATGAAATGTTGCGAAGCAACAGCACTTTTTAATGATGTTTTATAGTCTAATTTTATTTTTACTTTCAGTAAATTATTTTCTGCAACCACTGAAGGAAGAAATTTAAAATTATACTCGACTAAACGCAAAGCACATTTTTTAATCATTTAATTTTTATTTTCTACAATCACAACAATTACTTTCTCTGATCGATAAAATGTCCTATTTATCTGTTTTGTTTTTTTTAAACATTTTAGTAGAATAAAAGGCAAAAGCATTGATATGTTAAAAGATAGAAGGTTATAATTATTTAAAATAATTCTTAAATTATAAATTTCTTTTTTTTTTCTCAGAAAATTACTGATGAATTTTGCATAAAAGAATTAAAATGATCTATCATTTACTGTGCAAATGCTCACCTGATGGTAATATATTTCTATATATTTATATTTAATTCCTTTTTGTTGTAAAATATACTGCTAAAATTTATCATTTATATAATAATTAATAATCTATCATTTTTAAATTTTTGTATTAAGCTTAATATTGCTTTTTGTAATAATTAAGTCTGAAATTAAACTATACTTTTTAGAAAATATATTGCTGCAAAGTATATTTTTCGATAGTTTATGAAACATAATCATAAAATTAAAAAAAAAATCTTTGCAAATTTGATCTACAAGAAATAAAATATTCTTTCATTTTAAACATGCAAAAGAAGTGACATAAAAAAGGAATAAAGTGAACCATTCGTTTTAATTTTACTCTATCATGGTGTGACTATAAATAAAATTGTTTCTGCAACGAGGAAAAACAACGAAGATTTGTGCTTTAGCTCATAATCAATCTCTAATGAAAATTTTGTTTTTAAAAATATAGGCAAACGCAAATTAACTACGAATTACACATATTTATTAGAATCAATAAATTAGTTTATTAAATATTCCAGTTTATTAAATTAAATAAACTGGAGAACTGCCAACATTCATCATTTTCTTTCTAAATTTTTCACATCCAGTGACTCTGACAATAGGTCATTTTTTCTTTCTTTTTTTTTTTATACATTTTTAAAAAACTTGGTAAATTGGCTATTATAAGTTAAATATTTTACTAAATTTTTAAAATAAAGGCTTCGTTTCCATTTCTATAATAACTGTTTAAATAATTAATCGAATTAATTTTTAATTTTGAATATTGGAAATAATATAAAATATTTTATTGATATTTTTAAAAAATTTGAAGCTTTTTTAAGTAAAGATTTTTTTAGTTGAATTTTATACGATAGTAGTTTTACAATTTGAGATTCTATTTGTTATTTCATTTTATAGTTATGTTTTTCGTAGGCATTTTCTTTTTTATTGTAATTTATATTATTTTAATAAACATATTCATTTTCCAAACGTCAACAGTTTTTGCGATATTTTTCAAATACACATACATTGGTAATAAAACATCTAGATGAGAAAAATAGGCACAAAATTTGTTTTCTGCTTTCGTTCATTCATATTTTTAACATTTAATTGCATGATTTTCTTCTTTCTACAGTTTTTAAAAGCTTGTTACAACTTTATAGGTATTACGCTTTTATATCTATTAAAAATTAATTAATTAATTTCAATAATTTTAATTAACGTAAATAAGAATGGAATGACTTAAACGCTATAAGAGAAATTTATATATATATATATATATATATATATATATATATATATATATTAATAAATCCTTTTGTGATAATTTCTGAGATTTTTTAAGTGAAAATGGGAAGATTCTTAAAGAAATTTTGAGTAGATTGTATGAATTTTTAATTTAATAAATTAAAGAAAAAATCTATTTTTTTTTAAATTTCTTATATTTTTTTAAGAATTACATGTCTTTTGTTTAAAAATAAAGAAAGGTGTCTTGTGGGATTAAAGATTCTATAATGCGAATGATAAAACCGAACATGTACGTAACTGTTTCATCACAATTTTGAATTAAAACCCTCAAATCTCATGACCATAACTATATGCGTGCACTAAAAAGTACACCTGATTGACAAAAGTATCAATGGATGTATTTCCAATCTCTGCATTAATCGAATCCTCGGTTTGCCCTTGAAATGTTTTGTTTCCCGTGTCGACTGCAGGATATCGACCAGTCCCACCGAGTCGAGTTGAGAGGTTGTATCGATTTTTTCAGGAGGTGGAGGAGTTGTGTCTCTTCCGAGAAAGCCATGTGCAAGTACTTCCCCTCACTTGAGTCGATATCTGGCAGCAGCACGCTTTCTTCTAATGAGCCATTTAAAATTGACGCCCCGAGCATTTCATCTTATCTTCTTCTCCATTTAATCTCCTGAGGAGGGATGATGTTATGTATAGATGTCCGTAGGGTTGATGACTCAATGGGGAAATGAGTTCGGAAGTGTTTGCCATATTGGCATACTTGGATCGTAGAGGTTTTCCGAGTTTTACCAAATTTTCTAGCAGCACATATATATTGTATAGTATCTATATGCACTATTGTACAATATTGATAGATATTGTAAAATCAATATTTTTATATATTCTACAATGCCATATAATATTTAGTGGAGGATTTAAGGGTTTTGTGCTCCTATGCAGTGTGCATTATAAGACTTTTCTTTTAATTATTAGTAATTTAATTTCACACTTCAATACAATTTTAATTTAATCAAGATTCTTAATGATTTAAATTAATTTCTTTATTCTCGTATTTCTTTATACAAAAATATTTTTTTATTTATTTTTAATATGCATAATATAAAAAAAATTATTCAATGAATGAAAAATTAAATTATTAATTAATCATCTCTTATTTACAAATAAAGCATTTATTTTATTGTGGTAGCTAATAAAGGAAAAATATATTTCGAACTAATATAATATAAAAAATTATTTTGTAGATCTAGCAAAGTAGAATATAATAAAAAAAAGAATTAATGAATTATTAATATTCCAATATATTATAATTAAGTAATTATATTTAAATTAATATTTTTTGATATTTACTGTGAACACACATATCAGTATATTAAATTTCAAAAATTTATACAAATATATTTATAAATCTTATCAAATATATTTATATCTTATTATATAATCAAATTTTTTTTTTACAAATTTATTTGGTAATCAAGATGATAACATTTTTCAAAACACTTTCAAACGGCATTCTTTTTATCCCAGCGGCGCTAGGCAGCTACGTAATCGTAAATTCACACTGATTCACTCATTCATGATGTTGTGCAGTTTCAGGTAAAACGTTGAATTAAATTTCTAATGAGCCAATCTTATGAATTTTATTTTCTTAAAACTGAATGTAAGGACTTGAAATTTAATGATTTTCTCTCAAATAACAAAAAACAGAACCCCCTAAAAATTCAGAATCAAATGATATATAATTTTTTTAATACACACTATTATTGGTACATTAGAAAGAATTTTTTTGTAGTGAAATACGTCGACATTAAAACAAAATTTTAAAGACTCGAGGTGTGGATATAAATATTCTAAACTAACTGAAATTCGAACTATATTTGTTTTTTGTTTTTTTAAATTTTAATAACAGTTTATTTATTTATTTTTATTTTTTAAAAATCTGTGTTTATTTGACTTAATTCTTTTATAATATTGTTCTTAATCCCTTGCACTTCATACAATTTGTTTTGATTTTCATAATTTTAATAAAAAGATTTTTAATTTTTAGTACCAATAAAAATGTGTTTTAAAACTTTTAATTTTATTCATTTGTATAGCTTTATTTTCATTCTTTAATTTCATACTTCTGTATCATAAATATTATAATCTTAAAATAATAAAATCATATAAAATATTATTATAATCTTAAATTTCATTTATTCATAACATTGTAGAGGAAAAAAAAGCCTTGAAATCGTATGAAATCCAAATTTTTGTGATATAGATTTCAGGTATTAGGAAAACGAATGAAGTCCGAAAGGTTTGAAACCTAACCGAAAGAGTTGCCAAATATAACTGAATTATTATAATGCCACTCGCTTCTAAATAGATTCTACTTTAATATTATATAATCTAGGCAAAAACTCTCTTTCAACAGTTCTTGACTTTCTCCGAAATCATGATTCGTAGTAAAAGTATTTACCTTCAAAGCGAAATTCAAGAGTAAAAAAAAAAAAAAATTATGGTTTGCAATTAGGAAAAATCCTCAAAATCTTATCAAAAAGAGAAGCGTTTTAAAAAAGGGATTTTGGAGGTAAAGAAATTTAATAGCGAGACTATTAACAAAAACATTAAAAAACAGATGAAATATGTTTTTTTTTCGTAACAGTTTTCAAGACTTAACATTTCTCCTTTTTTTTAAAAAATAAAATAATATGAAAGTTATTAGTAATTTTCTTACTTCTAAGTCATATTGTGATATCTGAAAATATAATGAAACGCGACACTTTTCACTAAGTGTATTTTATGAATTTTTCATTGTATTATTGAAAAAAAATTTTCATTTGTTCTGAATTTTTACTTAGTATTTTATTTTAAAAATAGGTAATTTTTCCAAAAACTAAACAGTTTAACAGAATGTCAAATATAATTAAGAGAATATATCATTGGCCGATAAATCTTCATGCGACTATTAATCATTTCGAATTATTGACAGAATTCGAATAATGATTGTGTTCGAATGAACACACATTCTGTGCTGACAGATAGATGCCTTTACAATTAAAAAAAAGTTACAAAGTTTATGTTCACAGCAGAATTTGAGCAGAAAAATGGACTAAGTGAGCTATGTAGAAAAGATTTTATATAAAAAAATATTTCTAAAAAAGCAATATTATTAAATTTACATAGGTTTTTTATCTTTGTATTTTCCATTTCATATCTTGATTCAGACAAAACAGGTTTTTTCGTCTTCACACAAAATATTGTAAATGAATTTATTTACATTTTGTTGTATCGGATTATATTTACAAAAATTACAGAACAAAACATTGTCGTTCATGATTAGCTCATAATATAGTTAACCCCTTAATTGAATGTCATTTTCAAATTTATTATATGAAGTAAAGTTCGTCACAGATGTTATAAATCGATACAAAAATCTATGAGCATCTGAAGTGTTCAGTGTATTATTATTGAATCGATACCATAAAATATTCCCAAAACAGAAAAGGCCACCCTATTAGAAAGCAGAGAAAACTATACAGTTAAGGAGTTTATGGGCATAAGATTTTCTTTGAAGATTTATTTTATGATTTTAATTATTCTATTTTAAAATATAATATGCGAACTGGGAAAAAATACAATGCAGAAGAACTACTGGAAAAATGAAAAATTATGTGACGGAAATCTGATAAACATTTTCAGTTTCTTTCTTTTTAGTGAATTCCTTTATTTTTGAGTGAATTATATTTTTCATTGTTAGGTACACTCGAAACTATTGCACAGTTACTCTTGACAAATGCTTATTGCAAAATGCTTGACAAAGGCATACGGCATTGTTTTTATTTGTTATGAATAAAGGTTTTTGAACATGCAGTTACATTTTTAATAAATTATATTCTTATTGCGTATCTAATTAATTGCATAAATTTCTTATATTTTTAATTATTATAAGCGGATACCGGCACGTTTAAACTGTGGTGTTTTTACGTTAGTAAATAAAATAAATATGGATATGCAGTTATTTCCTTTAAAAGTAAACAAATTTTTCAGATGTTCAGTTTTCAGATATTTTTATACAAATACTTTTTGCTTCTCGTTTTCTTTTTTTATTTATTTGAAAACTGATCTAGCTGCTTGTTTAAGTCGAAAATTCTAAAACAGTGTTGTTATTTTTAATCAGTCTATTAAAAATAAAACCATTATTGTGAAAAAGTCAACTAATCAGAAATGACTTTTTAGTATGTTTTTTGAAAAAAATGTGATAGCCAAAATATATAATTTAAATAAAAGTATATTGTTAAAATGTTATCTGCTAATATTGCATTATATAATATGGAGAATTAATATTGTTTAGTGAAATATTGAATATTTCTAGAAAGAAATTTATATTTTTATACTATTTGAAAATATTTTGAATTTTTACTATCTTAACATTAACAAATTCATTAATTTGTAATCTTTAGTCAGAAAATTGTTTCAGTTTAAATGTTAGATAGATATCGAACCACTCGCGATCTTTAATGCCCTAACTTCATATTAGAAAATTTTTCAAAACATGAAAAGTAAATTAAAAGAAAGATTTTTCATTAAGTGTTTTAAATTTTGATTTTTGTAAAAATTTCTCTTTTGTATCTTCGAAATAAATCTATAAACAGAAGAAATAGCATAAGAATAATTATTTGTGATTAGCAACAATCAAGAACTAAGGTCTGTATATTAGATCAAGGTTATTTTTAAGAATTGTTAAGGCACTGAAAACTTTGTTCAGAGTTTCTAGACATATGATATTATTGAAATAAATTCCAAAACTAAATTGCTTCAAATACTCATCATTTAAAAATAAAACTATTAGATAAAATTTTATATATTCATACAAGGTGAGAAAATTGTCTGTTTTTTTCCCCTTATACAAATTAATAGTTTTGTTCAATCTTGATAAAATATGGCGGATTTGCTGTTCAAAACGAGAGATAGATCATTATAATTTTTTTTAAACCTAAAAATTAATTAAAATTTCTATTAAGTAAAAATGTATCAAATTTTTATAGATTTTTTTATTATTATTAGATATTCAGTAAATATTTCGTAAAAATTATTTTCATATTACTTATTAATTAAAAAAATTCGCTTTTCATTAACATCGTTTTCCTTTCCGAAAAACTTTTTCTCTTTCAATAACCTTTCCAAAATTAAGTTTCTACACAATTTCTAACAATCTTTTTATCGTAATGGGAATTTAAAACCAGATTCTCTGTTTCATCAAAACGCTCAGTTGAGTATTTTTGATAGTAAAAATTATAAAATTGCTTTCTTTGAATTTTAATCCAATGTAGGATTCTCGCTTTTCATATAGCATATGCACTTTTAATATACAAATTATGCAGTAAGTTATTTGATTTTTGTTGTATTAAATGGCTTGATTTTGTTTCATATTTTAATACTTTGTATTTTTGATGGATCCAGCTATTATATCATAAGCCTTTTTTATGTCTTCATATTATCTCGAGCTCATTTAATAAATTCTTATTTCATCCAAAATGATTCAGAAAAATTTAATTGCTTTGTGCTATATTTTCTCTAACTAGTTTCAAAGTTTTACGTTTTTGAAATTTTACATTTTCTTTAGCTTTGAATTCTAGTTACAGAACTCAAAGCGAAAGGAAATAAAAGCTACAGAAAGTAATTTAAATCTACAGCATTGAAGAATTTTTTGCTGTTAAAAGATTAAAAACTACAGTTAAGTTATAGAAACGTTCTACGATTTTATTATTTTTATTTTTTCATATATGACATATACAAAAAATAAATATGGTAATCGACAAAACTCTTGCCTTGATATATTTTGATGAAACGCCATTTTCCAGAATTCCTTCCATTCGAAAAACATATTTTTCGAATTATATCTATTTGTAGATAGCACAAAAATTCTTTGTGTGAGATGAATGAAATTTCATGTGTGATCTTTACATTAAATTTGTAGATTTTTTTTTGCCAAATTTTTAACAAATTCCATTCATAAAAAGTCTGTCTGTGTGCTCGGGTATACGATAAGAGGAAAACTTAAATAACTATTTGGATAAAACTTGGTACACAGTTTTAACATTTAAAATAAATATTTGTTTGAAATTGGAATTTTTACAATTTTGTAGATGCAATTTCTAGACTTTTAATATGTGATCTTATTTTAAAATTGTAGTTTTGTATGAAATTTTACTTTTAATTTTTCGAAAAATTCCTAAAATGTATACTCGACTTTCTTCATTATATTACTGAAGACAAAATGTTCCCTTACTTAACTTTAAAAATAAAAATCTGAGCAGTCTTGGTATTATACAGTTTTAATGCAGGTTGTAATGTAAGCGTTACATACATCTGCATTAGGAGGGGTTTTTGCATTTTTAGGAAGTGTGCATTGTTTCTTTTCAAAGTGCAAAGTTTATTTTCTTTCAAATGCAGAAGAAAAACAATGAATTAATTCTTTTGCAAATAAATAAATATTAGATTATTTATGTTTTCACATTTATTTCCTGTCTTAATTTCTTCTTCTTAATTTAACTTCTTCAATTTTTTTAATATATGTTTTGTTCTACCAACTCCAAATATTAATTATTATTTCGAACATTCAAAAAAATTTTTAAATATATTTTATGCAAATATATTATAATAGTTCATTATTTTTTGTCGCATAATAGAATAATTATGTTTGACTATTTGTAAAATCCAAAGTTTTTTTTTTTTTTTTGCTTGTCCAAATGATTAATTAATGAAATTTATTTTGAAGGATAATTTTTGTAACTGATTTTCATGTTATTTTATAAATTCTTTGAAATAGGAGATGATGCTTTAACTCACACTTTTAAACATTCTTCCAATAATTTATATCATATAAAAAATAAGCGACCTTGTATGCAGAAACTAAATTTTAAAAAATTTCTGTGGTATATAAAAACAATGGTACTAAAACGGCATTTTAATTCATTGTTAAACTTGCGATTATAAAAAGAAGTTCAAAATCTAAAATAATAGTAATTAAGATAAAAAAAATTTAAAGTTAATTTAGCATATCTTTGAAATGTTAACATATCCCAAAATTCTAACTAAAATTTAATATAAAGGATTATAAATTGTCCTTTAATACATGAAAACTGATCATCAAAATATCTTTTGGGACAAATTCTTTTAAATGCATTGGAAATGTACGACTGTTTTATTAATTTATTGATGTCCTTATAAAAATAGTTGCAGAATATTCCCTTCTTTATCATATTTAAATATTTTATCAATGTCTGATTAGAATGCAATTTCATATGCGCATTAAGATTATTTCAAAAAAATAATGGAACGAGAAAATTTAATAGATACCGTCTGTCTTAGCAAAATTTTAGGATAAAAAAACTGAAAGGTCATTGATCTAACTTTTACAGATGGATGAATATGTAACACAAAGATTCATTTCTGGGGTTTCACTTATCGGAACAAACGAATATGTTCTGGTATTGGGGTCGAACGTCATCAGATAAGAAATGCTGTTGTGGCTTCAGTGGATGAGTAAGGAGATAAAGGAGAGGAAAAACACCGCCTCTGTAAAATGGCTTTTGTTACGTTTATTGTCATGTAGCAGGAAAACATTAGCAAGGTGCGAAGTATTAGTCGTGCGAAGGAGACGATCTCAGCGATGAAAATCGTAGAAAATTTCAATTAATAAAGAATGTTTTTTTTTCAAGTAAATTTTAAAAAGCTGATGATGTAAAATTTAGTATATATAGAAAGAAAAAACTATTTTAATTTTAAAACAGAAAAAAATTATTTATTTATTAAAAAGTGAGTTTTTAATATCAAATCGAATATGTGTTGTGATGCGATAATCTTAAAATTTATAATCACAAATCAATGCGTCCAGAAATAAAGAATTCTATTTAAAAAGCACTCCAAAATTAATATTATATGTGAAAATAGATAGAATAATTACAATAATTTTATTATACTTACGATAAAATTTAAAATAATAATCGCAAAATTTTAAAATCTAAAAAGAAAAATGCATTATATATTTTGTTATTAATAACTCCTTAAAGTTATACCAATACGGAAAAATAAATAAAAATAAGTCTGACTGATAATATTTGTAAATATTGTATTCCATACGATTGCAATGAAAAAGTTATTTTTATACGCAGCTAAATTAAAATATGAGACTAAAACTAATTACTATCTTTTTATTATAGGTCCTTCATTTGCTACATTTTTTACAGGTTAATTTAGGAGCTTTAGACTTTTCAAATTTATATAAATTATACATTTCTGAAATCAGGAAAGAATCCCCTATATTAAAAGTTTAAAATTAAAAATTCGATTTTTTTTTCAGACACGAATGTTTTCACCTTCTAGAGTGACAAAACAGAATTATTTTTAATGAAGTTTGTTGATGGAAATACTAGACTTAAACCAATGTATTTGTTAATATTTTTGAAGTAATTTAAAAAATTTCGCATTCAAATAAATGCGATTTCAAAGCAGGTTCTATCTGTTAAAGTAAGCTAATGATAATATTATGTTTCTTTTAAATATGTCTAGTACAATAAGTATTTGTCTTAAGAAATATATTTATTCCTTTATTAGAGGTAAAAATCAATAAAAGAAAACTGCATGAAATTAACAATAAAAAAAGATCTTGAATATTCAAACTATAATATTCTGATATTTTTCCATAATATGACTCGTTTTATGTTTAGCTTTGTCATACAATTAAACGATTCGAACATGCATTTTCGAGAAGTTCTTTTTCCACCGACTGATTTGATAAAAAAAAATACTAATTTTAAATAATATCGATTTATTATTTGAATCATTTGGCTTTATTGCAAATGTAAATACTTAAAACGGTCATTTCAGTTTTCAAGTAAGAAAGGAAAAGAATTTAAAAGTGCATATAATTTCTGCCTTCCTCTAACTATTATATTAAGTAGAAAGTCTTTATCAATTTTTATATAAATACTAATAAAAGGTTTATTCTTTGGGCATATTTTAATGAATGGAGACTAGAATTCATCGAAACACTGCATTTTATCTGCAAAAAAATATAGCCAAAAATTATGTTTATTATCTCATCCTTAAATTGATTAAACTATTCGAGAATTAGAAGGCGCTCTTATTCTAATTTACATAAGAAAAAAATCCATAATTTTTTGAAAATTATTTTATATAAAATTTTTTTTAGAATCATCTAAATGTTCCCTTTACATACTTATTACATAGAAAAACATTTTTTTTTGTAATTTTAATAACTATTTAAAATTATGTTTAAATAAGAAAACTTATGAATTCGTGACTTTAAAGCTTCTCTTTGCTTTTCTTAAATAAATACCATTTTTTGTAATATTTCTTTAATTATTTGCATTAAAAATGTATTTGCTTGTTTTTTTTCCATTTCAGGGCAAAGTGTACATATATGATAAAGTATTCAAGCCCAATGCAACACAGGAAAAGGTTTATAATGAAGCTGCGCAACAGATCGTCAAAGGTAAGAAGATATCACAGCAGAGGAAATCTATTAATTTTTTAAATTATAATTTATCTTATTAGATTACGAATTAACTTTACTTTTTATTTATTTAAAAAAACAGAGGAATCAACTTTCTAGTAGGATTTTACTTTTAAAGAAACAATTTTGTAAATACTGCTTTTTTGTAATTCTTACTTGAAATAAGTTTTCGACTACTTTAAAAAACTAAAACAAATTTTTTCTCGCTTAGAAAATTAGTCAATTTTAAAAATTTTAATCCTTTCTATTTATACATGAAGTTAAACTGCATGCAAAGTGAACGCAGAGGCCTGTTAGTTTAGTACAGTAATTTATTCGAATCCTTAATACATTTTCTTTTGTTATTACAGTGTTTTGTTTTAACAATTTCAAATCTCGGAATATATTTTTGTACTATTCTATCAATACTGATTGCTTAGTGGTCTGTTTTTCGTACCACTTCTGCTGTAGAAATATGAATCATATTATTAATCTAAAAAAATTTATTAGTTAAATATATCATTGAGTTAAAGAAGGTTAAGGAATAGAGAGGAAGAGTTAAGAAATTTATTTTTTTGTAATAAAATTAAAAAATAATTTCAACTCCCTTCACAAAGATTTGATATCCTTACGTTTTTGTTGGTCATTTGATTTATTTGTATTATCGTTTACGTTTTATTTTATTTTAGTTTTTATCTTATCAAAAAATATTAATACGAGACAAAAATGTTGTCAAAATAAATTAACTGAAAACAATTGCTGCAAATTATATCATTTTAAATAATGAGGTTATTTTTTATTCTCCTAGGGTCTTTCAGAAGACTGAATCAAAATAAATAAATGAAATTTTTAAGCTCTTTTTTACTAATTCTTCTAGTGTTTAGATTATATAAATATTCCTTACCTATTTTGCAGTTCTATTAACAGGCTTTAACTGTATCAATCGTATGTGAATTACAAGTAGAGTGATTTTAACACTACTAAAAATATCATAATTCTAATTTGCTCTATTACTTAATAAAAATAATCTTTGACAAACTCATTAAAAAGTTTTTCTTGATTATAAATACAAAACACATTAGATTATCTGTATTATCTCTATTTTCAGAATTCCTTTGTAAATCTTTCAACCTTATATTAAAGAGTAATTTTGTTATTTTCTATTCAATAATTAAATGATTTTAGGTTATTACTAAATTATATATATAAAATGCGAACATGTAATGAATAATGTTTCAATGCAATCGAGCTAAAGATAATTCTAGCTCGAAGCAAACTATCACAGCAACTGTAAATACAACCACCATCACTATTCCTCAACTAACTCAGAGCACGTCAAGAAAGAATAATTATTCACGATTCTTTTCTTTGTTATTCCGGTCGAAGGAGTTTGGTTTATGAATCCGCTGCCAGAAAGTAGCCTTCCCGCTGGCCACCGCCCTGATCGATACTCATTTGATCACATGACGCACTTGGTCCAAGGAACTATCAGACAGCCCGGCGCCCCTCGGCACTGACCACACACAACAATAAACATGGATTTTCCTGCCTCCCTCCTTATATCAAGAACAATTTATGAGCATCAGCTTTACGACCCATAAAAAAAGTAAATTGTTTGATTAAAGGCTGCTTGGTTTGGGTAACAAAAGAATGAATGCATTTAATAAAAATGGCATCTGAATTGGCTGTATGAATATTCTTTTTTTCTGCCATCTCCACGTTTTGAGCATTATACATTATATATGAATTAGTGTTAACAAATATGGAAAAGTTTTCGACTTGAATGGAATTTTTCTATTATTTTTCCTTCCGTATTAATATGCAAATATATGTTTCTTTGATATGGATATACGGATCGATATTTAATAAAGAATAAAATCTCTCCAGAGAGATTGCTTTAAGCACAAGACTTCCTCATTTATTGATTTGAAAAGAACATCCGACCAATTTCCCTGGAAATTTTCCTAATAAGTATGGTATTGGCCATGACCTATTATTGGATATTCGAAGATTACTTTATCTTGTTCTCTTTCCCCACGTGGCCTATGGATAGGTCGAGGTATTGCTTGCATTATTTACCTTATTCTCTTCTTTACTTTGATAATTTTAGAGTTTTGCTATTTTTATCTTTTATACTAACTCTGTTTCAAATTTTGTTGTCAATCGATCAGAAAAAGAAATCCAAAATACGCATTGAATGCTCTGGTTGTTGTGTAATAACGACATCTCAGCGATTAGTCGCCAAAAATATCGCCAAAGAGCATACTCCAATGGGCTCTTACTTAACTACCATTCGTCATAGACATGTGTTTAATAATGCAAAAATACATTTATAGTATACGAGAATGTTTTGTGAGGACCACTCCCATTGGTTAATCACAGGCGCCAACATTAACTGCCTGTAATGTTAGATCATGATAAAATACTGGTAGGAAATGAAAAGCACAGTGAGATTCCACCAATTTCATCTGAACTCTGAAATATCCAATACAAAACATTGCGTGACTAACAAAAATAAATCCGAGCATGGAAGTTAAAAGAAAGAGTACGTGACTCGCATCTTCATGCAGAAAATGATAAGGAAAGCAGAGGTCATTTCGAAAGTGAATATGAAAGAGTAAAATTAAAAAAAGAAAAAGGAAGATAAAAGTTGTAGAAAAATGGATTATAATGATATCTTGCTGGAGCATCTTGTTTCTTTCCTTGAAATTTTTATTGTGATTCAATTTAAAATTTAAAGTAAATAGTAATTATTATAATTGGATAAATGGCTCGAAATAAAGTAACATAAAATTATACCGTATCGATTATGATAACTTTTCTTTCAATAATTCATCTAAGCAGTATCACATTAGAAATATTATATTAAATTATATTAACATATTTTTCACATATTTCAAGGCTTAGAGCATCGATTAATGATGTTGGTGCTAGATATTTAACTTCATCATCATTACGAAGAGATTTATAAGAAATAAAAAAAAATATCTGCCAGCAATAATGTAAAATAGATAGTATTAATTCTTACTATTATTATACACTGTTATGGACAGAAATAGAATAATATTAAAAGGGAATCATAAAAAAAACAATAAAAATAAAGTTTAGTTGATTCTCTCCTTGAACCGATGAATGACGCCACCACATGTTTACAGACTTATGCAAACTGTTATTTGGAACACTGCAATTCTCCGATTTTTAAAGAAATTATTCTTCGAGTAAACTATAAATATCCTGATTGATATTACGAATATTACGGCATAACCACAAATGTGGCAGATCTAAATGATATTAGGAAAGAATAAGAAACATGGGAATTTTTACGGCTAACAAAAATAAACATAAATTTAAAAGTGCAATATGAAAAAGGATATAGGAAATGCAATCTGAAAAAAAATTATAGTTTAATATAGTATATAGCATCTCTTTCTTGCAACCAACTTTCCAATTTCGGAGAAGATTAAATTTATCTGAATATTTCAGTGAATATAGGAGTCTTATTTTTTACTAGGAGTTTTATTTTTAAAAATTGGTCACCCTAGCAAATTCACCTAAACATTGAAATATTAACTTTTGAGTGTTCTTAGATTAAATAAAAAATACCTGCCAGACTTAAACATTTCAACTTCAAAAATTCGCTCATAATTAAACATATTAAATAATTTCAATGGCTGTCATTTGCATTGAATTATGCACAAATTTTAAATATAACTAAATCTAAAAAAATAAAAAAGAACGAAAAAAATAATTTCCTAACTAATTAAAATCTATAATTTCTGCACATTTTACTTCTGGTGATTGTTTTACTTAAAATCAATGAATGGGCATGTTTCAAATTTTTAAAAACAATTTGGCAAGGATTCCTCATTAGAACGTCTGTTGCAAGCTTTCATCAGATGCAACAAACGTTTCAATAGGAATTTTTTGCCAAAGATTTGTTTTATATGTAAATATAATAGTACTTTATTTAATAGTGCTTTTTAATGGTTACCACCCTTTTACAGTAATTTTTCAGTAGAGAAAGCCATCATAAAATGCGAATTTCACACGCTTGATTTATAATACTCCATAAATTATTTTACGATCATAATTTTATTTTAAGAAATAATAAATGTGTATATTTAGATTTCTCTACATCCAATGAATTGAATACGTATCAAATAATTTAATGAATGGTTTTAATGGGAAATTATCATTATCATTATGAATATTTTTATAAATTAAAAGTTTGGTGTTCAAATACATTTTATTTTTTAATAGTATCTCCACATTTGAAATACAGTTCACTCACTGACAGGCAATTTTTCTTGGATAAAAATCGTAAGAATATCTTCGTCATATACTTGAATTTATTCAAATGGTATTTTATAATATTTTATTTGAAATCTATCATTATCTTTTAAAGAAATTCCTTTCTTCTGTGAACCGTGCTACGCATTAATATTTCTGGAAAGTAAACTTTTTATTTTATTTAACTCGATAAAATTATTTTATCCTCCAATCATATAAAGGTTTCCTTCTTGCGTTTTCAAAAATTTTGTTGGAATGTTTTTTTACAAGAAGTTTGTGAAAAAATTATTAATAAACCTTCTGATGATTCATTAATCTACTATTCTTTTTTTATTCAAGCCACATATCATAATAAAGTTTTCGCCCCAACAAATACATTAAAAAGGAAGAAGATGCTCATATTCCGGATTGATGGCAAAATCTAAAATTACTTCCTTTTCTGAAATTTTAATACCATAATATAATTCTATTATTAATTATATATTTTATGGCTAATTAATATGCAATCATTGAATAATTGTCCAAGATTTTTATGTACGTAGAAATGGCAATTATAATACCAACTATTATTTAACATTTTTTTTACCAACTATTTATCAAATGATTGCATGTTATACATTTCACTTATAAAGTTAACCAATAAATATTTTAAAAATCAAATACTTCAACTTCATCGGATTTCAATTTCGAATCGAGATTATCGTGGTTCTCAGCTAATTCCATGTTACAGCAGTAACGAACAATACTTTTATCAATTTCAATTTTTCTAAAGAGATTTAAATCTTTTGTCTTATATTTTTAATGCATTAAGAACTTATAAGAGTCTTATCATTAGTATTTTAGTGTTAAGGTGTAAGTTAAAAAGTCGATTTTCGGCGAAGAATGAAAATTAAAAAAAATCAGTATTCTTTATTTTTCAATAAATTTTCTTTTATAAAAGGTTTGAATTTTATTTCTTTCTTTATTCCTGGGGATCTTGCATTCATTTTCTCTCTGAGTTATTCGTTGTTTAAATTAAATTCATTTCGAATCCCTTTATTATGACTACCTTGAAAAACCCACTCAATTCAGAATTTATCTCTAACACTTTTTGGCATATCGATTCAATTCAGCAATAGTATTTCATCGAAGCTACTCTGACATGCCACGCTCTTGTTGCCAGCACAACGTATGTTTTTTCGATGATTCTGGATGAAAGTTAAAAGTTTAGTGTATATATATATATATATATATATATATATATATATATATATATATATATATATATATATATATATATATATATATATATATATATATATATATATATATATATATATATACTAGCCGCCTTTGGCGACCAGCCGGTTCGCCAATCTTAATGTTCATTAAAATTTTAATAATTAAATATTTTATGCAATTCCTACTTTAATAGCTTCTTCATCAAAATATTTCAAAACTTCACATTTGATAGTCATATAATTCTCTCATAATATTATAAAAGCCTTCAGTCATAACGTAATATGTATCTCTCTAATTTTCTGTTAGTTCCCGTAGAATTTATACTATAAATTAAAGTGGAAAGGATTAATCTGCAATTAATCTAATAATATTTTTTACTGAAACAAAGTATTTTTTTGTAATATGATTACTGAAAACAGTCACTGAGCGTTTAAACTTTATGGGCACTAAAGAATATCTTTCCTAATTTATGTAATATTTCAAGAATTTGTCAACAAAATATTCTCAGATTCATTATGACCAGAACGATTCATTAACAATGTTTAATTTTAAATGCATCAAACACTAAGAAAACAAAACGAATCGTTTAAAATACTCGGTTGAAAACAGGTTAAAAAAAACGAAAAAAAAAAAAAAACGATGTACTTAAAACTATAAGCGTATACAAAAAATATATAACTAACATAAATACAATTTAATTACAAAAACATGCAACTAACCTAAAAATAATTTAAATCATCCATTGATAATGGTTGTCATGTCAACAATCAGAACACAATGCGCATGCGTGAATTTTCAACGCTAGTTACGGTAACGCAAATGCGTGAGTTTTTCTACGCCAGTTGGGGTAACACTATGCAGATTAGAAATTTTTAATTTCCTTTATTCTGTTTTATTTTAATTCAAAAGTACTTAAGAATGAATCAGAAAGATCGATTCATTAACAATTTTTAATTTTAAATGCATCAAACATTAAGAAAATAAATAGAATCGTTTCAAATAATCAGCCGAAAAATCTTAAGCCTAGCCTCATGACTGTTGGAGGAAAAAACTGAAGCCGTACTTTGGCGGTGGGGAAAATGAAAAGATTTTTTTGGCTGGAAAGTTAGTTTTTAATTAATAATTAAAATTCTAATTAAAAATTCAAAAAAAGGGCTATCCTATCTTTTAAGTTAGATCAAACTGCACACGGTGTGCAAATTTGATTAAAATCGGTTAAGTAGTTTAGGAGTCCATCGCGGACAAACAACGTGACACGTAATTTATATATATATATATAATATATATATAATATAATATGGAAATGACTGAAATCTGCTTTAGTGTATCTTTTGAGTGTGTCGCCAATATGTTAACCTATTCAATCAAGTGTAGTATTCCATGACCCTACTCACACAATTACTTATCTTGTTAGCCATCTTGATTTTTTAACTTTGGATACTTGGCTATATTGGCATTATTGGTGATGTGGAGGGATACATTAAAGTAGATAGCAACCGTAGAAATATGCAAACTGTTTTTTAAACATCTCGCTAGCATATGTGCTACTATAAATTAGAAGCATATTAAAATTTGCAAAAATTTGATAATCCATGTCTCGTATCAGACATTTTCTTATTACTCAATATCCATATAGGCATTAAATACAAAATGTAGATAGTGTAAGCAAGATGCATTTCCTCATTACACGAAATGCATTTTATAAATGTTAACCCTCTGACAGCGTAATTTTTAAAAATTTACCATTTAGATGCTAGGTTTGCAAATAAGTCCAACTATTTTTGAAATAAAGTGAACTGATACTATATGTTATACGATAATAATGATATAATAAAAATCTGTAATCATAAAACTAAACACTCTAAATTACGAAAAACGTGGGATACAATAGAAAATTGACTGACTCAACACACGGAAATCGCGAGATAAGCAGTTGCAGAGTTAAATACAAATTAACTGTATTTTAAATACAAGATATTTTGTGGAAGTAAAATGCAAAATTCTGTTGTACTGAAGATATTTTAAGGGTATTTAAGATATGTATAGATAAATATTTTTAACCTATACATTTTTTTTAAATCGCACAGGTAGTTTTCTCAATTTCTATAGAAAAAGATTCATGTACTTTTCTATTTACACCAGTCTTCAGAAAAGTTTTCACGGTTTGTGTTTGTTACTTCAGGCACGATCCCATTTCCCACTCATCTTGTTGGGAGCTTGCAATCAATTGGATCGCTTCTCGACCCAAATATGCTTTCGAATATTTTTTTCTGCTCCGAAATGGGTGGATCGATATTTCTTTTCAATCAGAAAAAGAAAATGTTTTTGTTTCACTCCTTCGCTTGCAACTGCATATCCGACACGTGAATCGAATTACTGAATTTTTAGTATTTAAATTCTGAGATGACGTGAAAGTATTAAATAATTTAAAACGCAAAAACACTTAGAAAATCTTCAATATCATCAATGTATTTTGTTACAGAAATTGAAATAACTATAAATGTCCTAAATCAGTGTATCATCGAATTAAGAGGTTTAAATAAATTAAATCTTTATCTTTTATCTTTAAAAAAAGAGAAAATTACTTGTGTGATTTAAAAAACGAATAAATTAAAAATATCCATCGTACATTCCTTAAATACTGTTAAAAATATCTTAAATTCAGTAGCCTTCTGTATTGTAATAGGGCAAGTAGTTAAGAAGATGAATCGTGATACGACAACAACTATTATTTACTGAGATTACTGCATTTCTATTACAACTTTTAAATAATATTTCTTCGATATATTTTATTTATATTATTCTGCATTAGACTGCTTTTCTTCGTACGATTTAGAACAAGGTTATCTGTATCGCCCCTTTTGATTTCAAGACTTCGATTTTGTTCCGAATATATTCGTAACAATTTAATTTAACTAGGGCGTAAAATCAAGGACAAATCTAAATTTTTTTGTAAGTGAAAAACAATGGTGCGTTACATTTTTTCAGTAATTAATTTTTTGGTGAAAAATTTGAAAAAATAAAAGATATTTCTTTAATTGAACGTATTTCTTAAACTAATGGTTGCAGTACTACTTGGAAGAATTTTAGATCTTTTTAGACCGATTAAAGGATTTTTAAGACTAAAAACCCGTACAAATCTCTCTCTCTCCCTTTCTTATTTTTGTTTTATTTAATATCATACATCGTTGTTTAGCAAGCAGTGCCGCCTATCTCAATCACTGAAATTTTCCAAGGAGATAAAAATATATATACGAATATAATTATATGAGACTGTACATGATGTACAAATGTGAAAAAATCCATCATAGTTGTTATCGATTGCAAAAAATTCAAGTCTTTTCTCCTTATATTTAATTTTTAAAACTGAGAAGGCAGTTAGTTTTTAAATAATGTACATCATGTATCATTCCATGTCTTTTCCAATGAAACTGTACCTTTTGATAATTTTGGATTCAAGCACTCTTTCTGACTCACTTGATTTCGTTATAAAGCATAAAATCAAGAATCCCTCACTGCTTTTTTTTCCTGTAAATAGATACGTTTAGAAGAACTATTTCGAGTATTTCATTCTGACGATTATTTTCATGTAGTTTTAAAAATAAATAGAAATAGACTTCTTACCAACAAAACATTGCTTTTTAAACTGCACATTTTCTTTTGAATATATCTTCCATTTAATAGACTATTTGTGTCAAAGAAAGCATTTGTTATTGGAAGCTCATTAAAACAGGAAAAACGCCATTGGAGAAAATAGAACATTGCGGTTAAAATTGTGGTATATATATTATAAATTTAAAACATTTTTACACTATTGTTTGATGTATCCGGGATTTTTCGTGACTAAAATGCTTTCATATATAATATTTTTAATGTAAAAATTAACCTTGTATAAATTATTATAATATGCACACCACTTGATTGCTTTTGACACTGGTCACTTATAAACGCTTGTAGATAAACAGTATATCAGTTCTTTCTTTCGGTTCTTTTAGGCACTCTTAAATAATACTTTAAATCAATAAAAAAATTCCAAAACATAGGAAACAGAAAATAGCGATCAGATTCTTATTATTACCGTATATCAAAATTAAATAAAATCTTAAATTTTATCAGAATTAATAACAATTAAAGAAGAATTACACATAAAATAATGTGATATCACTGAAAAAATGAAAATGTGAATTTCAAGATAATAGTACAATATTCATTGTAAGATTATTTTCTCTGAAATTACTGCAGAAAAACGGTAAATTTGCTAGCAATTTCAAATTAATTGATTATTTAACTAAATTTTGGACTATAAACAGTTTGATGTATTCTTTCACCTTTTTTTTCTTCTTTTTTTTTTTTTTTAAGTATACAAAATTTAGTTGAAACTGGCCCAGTGTTTTAAAAGGGGGCTTTAAAACATGAATACATATACAATAATAGTAATTTTTATTAATATTAAGATATAATTCCTTATTCGTAGGAAATTTGTATATATTCCTTATTAGTTCGCCTGGAATTTAAAAATTCAGTTAAATATAGCTTCATGTCCATAATTCTTTCAAATTGCTTTGATTTTAAAGCCGCGTTACTTTAAATTTTTTATTTAAATTCAGTTTTTTGTGTATGGAACCTTTCAAATGGAAACCAATTCCATAACATCATAGATACATTAAAAAAATACATGTGAGGCTCATCTATCTTCAAATTTTCTCGGTATTCTAATTTGCCATTTTTTATTTGTCTTGCATTTGTCTTGTCATTTGCATGGAAATCAAACAATCTATCTTTAGCATTCAGCAATAAAAGAAATTCACGTGATAAAATATTTGATGAAAAAATAAAAGTCATTTGCATCCTAGGACAACGATATAACATATTGTTGGAAATTTGACAAAAATGATATTTTTCTAATTGCCAAAACTCGAGAAAAGTTTGCACACTTTTAAAATAAAATCATTAAAAAGACGATTTTTCTAAAAAAATTTGAAACGCTGTGAATTTTATTTTTGTGCAATAATATTGCTAAGAAACGCTAAAATTTGGCTAAATTTTTTAATTAAAATTTGGAAAAAAACTCGCTGGAAGATGCATATTTTCATCTAAAATTTGTTTGTGTTAAATTTGATTGCTGTATGTCAAACTGTTTAGCATGTAGAGCATTAACACATACAGACACACTTGCACAACACACATTCATCTTAATTATTATAGAGATATATTGTGATGAATGAAATAAATGTAATAATTGTAATATAATATGAATGTAATTTGCCTAGAGACTGACGAATCTTAGTTTAAATTTCTTCCATTTGTTTCATTAAACCGAATTTATCCTTCTTTTAGTTTATCACATTCATTTTCCTTCAATTTAGAATAGGAATTATTTAATTTTTAGTGTGCTAAAAATTATTTTAAAATCATAACTACAATAGTTAATTCTACTAAAAAATTACTTTAAAATGATAATGTTTTTTATTTTGAATTATCCTGTAAAGATTATACAAGTAATACCCAATCATAGTTTTTTTTTAATCAAAGTGTCGTAAAATCAAGCATTCATAATATAAATAATTCATGATATAAATGCCTTGAATAAAACATTCATAAGCGCTCCATTACAATGTTAAATAAAAAAAGCACTGGATGGTTGTGCAATTAAACTGTTAAGGAATGTTTTGTTCCAAATGCTTGAAAATAGATGCAAGGAGATTTACCAGTATTACTATTTCGATATTTTTTATGCAAATATTGATTAATTCAGTTTGTTTATTGATTTTATTTTCGTTTATTGATTTATTTTGATAAATATTTTTGTTTCTTTCCAGATGTGCTCATGGGCTATAACGGAACTATTTTCGCATACGGACAAACATCAAGTGGCAAAACACATACGATGGAAGTAAGTTCCCTTTTATGTCCCAAGACAGGCTGAATAGAATTATTTCAACAAACACTTCTTATCTTCTGTTAATACTAACTGCATTGTGATTTCTTTTGTACAATTATTTTAATCAATAAGCAATATATTTGAAACATGAAATATAAGTAATTATGGGATAAATTGTGGGTCTGATGATGAAAGAACTTCTTATGAACTGTTAACCACGAATATATATATAAAAAAAACTGAAAATATTCTTTGAAGAAAATTACATAAAATTATTTTTATGTTTCGAGCTCTTTGTAACGAGCTATTGTATTTAATCATATGACATTTTTTTTATATTTTCAAAATATTATTTAGGAGGCTATGTGAGGAAGTGAGAACGAGATTTTAATTTTTTTATACCATATCCACTTATAAAATATATTTATTTTACTGTGAGCCCGTTTAAGGTTTGAATGTTTTAGATATCGTGTAGACAGAAAAGATTTTTCTAAAATATTTGCTCAAATGATTTTGTATTCTCACCTGAAAAGCTCGATATCTTCACATATTTTTTTTCATGGAATCACTACTGATATTTCTTGAATAATGCATACTTGAAATAAATATATTTTTCCTTACTAGACGAATTCCGTCATGCAAGATAGTTCTGGCCCTTATAGATTTTTCAAACTGCCAGTATCCGTTCGAAACATCTATACCAGTGGAATTCCAGTCCTTGTCCGAAATTGATTTCCATATGCATAAGAGAGTAACTCAACCTTTAACCAAATAAATTTGCTGAACCAGCAACAAATTTTTCTTTCCGTTTCGTGAAGCGTTCCAAACTAGAGTATTCAACTTTTGTGATGAAGAACACGTCATTATTGCCACAAAAAACTAGCCAATTATAATGCGTCTTTATATAAAAAAAAAGCTTTTTATTGCTTTTTTATGTGAATTATAACTTATTAGAGTTGAAAGTGCTGGGAAAAATCTAATTCAGTTATTTGATAAATTATGTAGGTGGCTCAAGGGTGTTTATTATTTTTTACAATATTCAAGATAACCTTAAAGTGTTTATTTTTTAACAGGAAAAACTTTGTCGAATCAGTTTTATGGTATATATCTTGCATGAAGATATAAATCATAACGAAATTTTTCAATTATGATTACCTACATTGCCATTTTCAAGTAAATTAATTTCAAATATTATTATTAGTGAAATTTTTTTTAGCCATTTAAATAGTAGGAAAAAAATGTTTCTGCTTTTACATCTTATGAGAATAAAATCTGGAAAGCTCAAAGGTCATTCATTTATCAAAACTCATGACCTTAAAAATTCTTTTTTTTTATACTTTTCTGATTTATTTTTGACCGTAATATGATAAATGTTTTCCAAATGCTCTGCATATAATTTTTCATGCACATTATGACAGTTATAAGATCCCAACGCGATGAAATGGCGTATGTAAAAGATTGGATGTTAAAATTTGATTTTTGGTGAAAATATCGTATTTTTTAAAAATTCATTATCGATTTCTGAAAATTTTTTTACGAAACCGTTAGAATTCGATTTCGACATTCTTTGGGAAATTGCATTTATTTTTATATATGCCTAATTTTCTATTTAATGTTATTTTACATTTTGAAATGCTATTTTCTGAAAATCTGAATGTTAATGAAATTTTCTTACAGGATATTTTATAAATTAATAATTTATTGCTCAGTTTTGATGTAATAATTTCTCTATATGTTCTGCATTTCTTGAATTATAAAACAGACTTTCATTTTGAAATATTTTACAATTTTCATTTGTTTTAAAATTTCATAACGAGAGAAAATGAAAATTTCATGCTATTTATGAATTGAATCTCAGTATTTGAAGACTGAATAAAAGTATTGCTTGTTTCTTAATTCATGGGGTAGGTAATATTTTTCTTAAACTAATAATTTGCAAAAAGTCTATCTGCAAGATTTTGAATAAATCATACAAATCATTTGATAAGTTTCTCAGTTAGAAAGGGTTTTGATAACTCCTTTTTAGCCAATATATATATAATATATATATTTCCTTTTTAAAAGCACTTTTAGTGTTTAATTGTCATATCTTTGTTTCGTTTCATATCTAAAATTCAACCACATAAACATCTTGAAACATATTTCAAAGAATCCATCCCGAACATAATAATACACATTTCGAACTCAAAGAATGCGACTAAGTATTCCTTAAAAAAGAACATCTTTTAAATATTTTTCTTAGAAATGAATTTAATTTCATATCCAAAGGAGAAACAAAAACATACACATATAAAATGAACAAACATTCACATATAAAATGAAACATTGGACATTCATTTTTTCTTCCCTACACTAGTTTAACTTCCACATTTTTTTCAAATGCTGATAGTAAATGGTACTATTCTGTCGGAGCATTCAATTGTTTTGTTTGCTTTATTGTGTGAAAATTTCAATTCACATTATCTCAAAATAGTTGAAAAAGTTTAATATTAGTACCAATCTAGTATTCCTATTCAATTTTTCATTAACTTCAACTTTAATATTTGAAACATCTGTTATGACTCAATGCAAACTCTCCTTTCGTTTTAAATATATTTATTTTCACAACACGACACAGAGATAATGAGGCTATTTACAGTAGAGAAAATTATTCTGCATAGAATACGTACATAATATTGATGAAAACTTATATAAATACTATTAAAAAATTTAAGTTAACGTAATCACATCAAAAGAACAATTCTTATTCCAATTTTTTCCGTAACCTAAACTAAAAAGAACTTGCCAGATTCCAAGTTGGAATAAGCTAAGAGTAGAATTAAAGAAACAAGAAATACAAAACTTAATGGTGAGTGGCAACAACATCAGTTATGTATTTTAACAAAAATTATTAAACTACATAAATGCAAATAGGACTTGAAAAAATTTGACAGAAGAGATAAAACAGTAGTTTTGATGTAGAACTATGATAAACAAGATAATAATAAAAAAATTTCTTGTTTATGAAATTAAGTTTTCTTTGTTCTTTTTTCCCAGGGTATCTTAGGAGATCACATTCAGCAAGGTATTATTCCTCGAATTGTGAACGATATATTTAACCATATTTATTCAATGGACGAAAATATTGAGTTCCACATAAAGGTAAGTCTATTTTTAATAAATCTTGATAACTGCATGTAAAAATTGTTGTCATTTTTTAAATTAATCTATTTTTCATTGCTGTCCATTATTCTGTGTGAGTTTATTTCAGTAATAATATTCAGTGTCAGTATCTGATGCAGATTAGTATCTCGTACTTTTAAGCGTCTCGAAAATAAAACACAAGGAAGATAACTTTTTATGAATTCACAATAAATTTTCAGTAACTATGAAAGTAAGAAAAATAAACATGTTCTATTAAAAAAAATTAAATGCTATATAAATTATGTTTTTTTCTCGAAAAATATATACTCATATAAAAAATTATTGGTAAAAGGGGAAACTAATAAATGTTTTACCAACTTCTACCAAATCTTGACAAAAAATAGAAAATTCACCAAATATTAACCATATCGGAAGCATCTCAGCCTCTTTTCGAGGTGCCCCCTGGGGTTATCAATCTGGTATAAAATAATGTATAAAAAATAGACAAATGAAAGTATGCGATGTGAGAATTTATATATATTTCTTAAAAAAATACAAATGATGTACAGTAAAACAATGAAAAAAGAAAAGCAACTGCGAACAATGTGAACAAGCACTATCGAATACAATTGCATTTCGGAAAATCAAGGACATGAAAAACAGAAAATTGATGATCAAAAAAAAAAGATCAACAACACATAACAAAAACAACTTAGGGAAGGAAAAAAAGGGGGTGGGATTAAAATATTTGCATAACGATAAAACTTGTTGGCGTTCAATTTTACTTAGTAGCATAGAACTAGTTGTTCTCTTAACTGTTGTTACTAAATTAACTTGGATATAAGTATAAAACTGAAGAAAGTACGTATGAAACATATTTCAAATACCTACTGGTACATTCCTAACCATCGTTTAATTGTCTCTCTTCATTTTTACTTCTGCCAGGTCTATATAATGCTATAGCAGTTCCAAAATTCAAAGCAGATATAATATTCAGGGCAAATAACAATACCATCACTTTAAATCAACCAATTTGTTTCTTAGAAATTATTTTTCTAATAGTGCTGAAATTTTCAGAATGGGTAAGATGAGATTGAATTTAAAATTAAAAAGTACATTTGAAGTCAGCAATGAGTGACATCTGGTGAATATTGATGTTGGCGATATGCAGACCAAACATTCGTCCTCGAACAACTAATTTGGTACAAATATAACTTTAGACAATATACATATTTACTCGGAGTGATTCTTTTCAAATTTAAAATGTAATCTTGATCAATTAAAAATTAAGCGAGATTTTGGCGTTTATCTAGTTATAACTTCCAAAATATTACTGCACAAAACGCTTTTAAATCATTTCAAATTTTAAAAACTTCCTTTTTACTGATATAAAATCAGTTGTGGGATTTATTTATTTATTAAATTTAGGAATATTTTCAAAATTAACCTTTGTATAGTTTTCACACATTAGATTTCATTGTTGCAGTGGGTTCAAACTTTTTCTATGTTTCATGAATTTTTAATCATGGCATTTTTTTCCATTGTTGAAAACGAAGGAAGAAAGTTTATGTTTACTATCCACAAAGTTTACATGACAAATAAGAAAATAAAGTTTCAGTGTTGTAAAAGACAATTTGCGATTAGTAAAGGCGATTAGTAAATAAATTAATAATGGCCTTAAAAATTAATTTGTTTGTGAAAGAAGTTCAAATAACTGGACGTTTAATATAATATATATGTGTAATAATTTCAGTTTGTCTGAGTTATGTAAATCATTATTTTCTAATCATTCAAACTCTAGATTCACTTCTGAATTGGGCTGATTTTTATTTTCTTTCAATACCTATTTGACATATGCCGAACTATATTGTTAAGTCGGCTGATTCTTTCCGAAACTATTTAAGCTCAAAATGGTTTCTCAACATTCCTTTCTCCTGCTTTCTGGCCGTTTTAGTTCGTTGCGCTCCACTCGTTACGGTTTTACAACGAAATTTCTGTAATGGATAAAAACTGAAGAATAAAAATTGTTAAAGAACTCCACGCCTACTTCTCTTGAAACCAAATATTATATATATATATATATATATATATATATATATATATATATATATATATATATATATATAATATATATATAGTAACCAATCTAAATTAAAAAATATTTTAAAAACGAACTAAAAATTATTCGCAACTAAAAATTATTTCTTATTCAAACTAAAACCAAATAAGGAACAGAAAAAACTTCATAGTATTTAGAAAGCGCAAATGCAGCTACTTCTAAAACACAGATGAATTGATACAAAAGTATTGAAATCAAGTTAATAGGAAAATCAAATAAACCAAATAAAAAAAGAATCCAGCCTGAAGACTTTTTCAAGGGTCACCCTGAGGCAGGGATTTTAAAAAAAGGGATTTTTTCTGTGAGGGAATGCAGACAAAAAGTCTAATAATGATTCCTTGTGACCCGAAAATCCCCTGAAATTAGGTCTAAGAGATATACCATTTTAACAGAAAGGACAATACAAAACAACAAATTAGAAGAAAATAACCACTAATAAGTAAAAATACAATAACAAAATAACAATAAACACTAAAAAAACTTAAACCATTAAAGAAAAAACAAAAAGGAAAGAACAAGCACAAAATACTGAATGATATCATTGTGATATTGCACTTCAGGATATTGTACCACATTCATAATACCGAACAACATTGTGGAGATGTAAAATTTCCTGTGCTTATAGAAATATACATGTAGCATGCCGAGAAAATAAAACTTTTGTCATTTTACTGCAATTATTTTTTCACTGGAGCATAAATTGTATACAGAAAAAAAAAATGAACGTGTCAAATTCATACTAGAAGATAAGAGCAAAGGAACCGAAATATTTTCCTTTCATGATTTTGCTAAGAGATTCTGATAGGGATTTCTTTGACACGCGTCTACTTAAGAAAGGGAATCCTAGGTATCTTCGAAAGGATGCATGAGTGTTAGAGGTTTTTATCCTTTCCCTCGGAGAGTGGGAAATACACAAGACATAAAATTTTTTAAACGCGTGTTAGAAATAAATAAAAAAATTGGGATTCGAATCAGGAATTAAGAAAAAAAATTCGAATAAAATAACACGAACTAATTTTAGATTAAAAAAAATAGGATATAAAAAAATAAAAAGATTATATAGATAGATCGATAAATATATTTTAATAGTGCTTGGCCGATATTATGTAACTTTTGAAATTTTAACTTCGATTTATTTCCTTCCAGGATAATTTGTTCAAAAAAAGGCGATCATAAAATATGCTTCAGTCTACATCGCGACACAAGAGCAAAGAAGTTTCCTTCAGTAATTTTATTACGAGATTTTGATTGGAATTTCTTTCAGACATGTAGACTTAGGAAAGAGAATCTTAGGTATCTTTAAAAGAATATTATAAGTATTAGGAATTTTTATCCCTTCACTTAGAGCGTCATAAAATGCTAAAGTTGTCAGTTTTCTAGAGCTCTTGCTAAAAATAATTAAATGAAAAGTGGGAATTGGATGAGGAATTAAAAGAGCATTTTAGAATGAAGTTAATGAGCTAATTTAAGATAAAAATTAGGAAATTAATTAGGATTTAAATTAGATTAAGAAATATCACTATATATATATAATGATTCTACAAATTAAAAAGTTCTGTTTGTTAACAAGTGTATTTTTTTCCTTCATTTCAGATCTCCTATTTTGAAATATATCTAGACAAAATCAGGGATTTGCTTGATGGTAAGCAGAAAATTCTAAATTAATGAAATGTATTAAAAAATATATGCTAAATAAAATACTTAGTTTTTATTTATTTGTTTTTCTTTTAAATAGTGTCAAAGACAAATCTTTCTGTACATGAAGATAAAAACAGAGTTCCTTTCGTCAAGGTAAGTTTTCACTATTGCATTTTAAAAACCTTGATGGATCTATTTGTATTAATACAAGAATGCATTCGATTAGAATATCTTGATAATGATTAATTACACCTATTTATGCTAAGGAAGAAAATATTTCATGTGATTAGCGGTAATTAACATATATTACTAAATCTCTACTAAAAATAAAAGCGAATATTTGTCTGCTCTATAGAACAAACCTTTGGAACTAAAACTTTCATATTTGACAGAAACACTCATTGTGTGACAATTTTTCAGAAATGTAGTTAAAATATTACGTTGTAAAAGTAAACGAAACTAGACAATTTAACTCAATAACTCCTAAGAATATTCTTGTACAGAAATTATAATTATATCATTTTATTTTTTAATTTAAAAAATCATCCTTACAATAATACCAATTAGTTACTGCACAATTTTTCCGAAATTTCATAGTTTTTGAATATATTTTATATAAATTTTATAACAATACTTTTCATTGCTATGATGAAAATCGTACTGTGTTTCATTCGGATATTTTCTTCCATTGTTGATAGCTAAGATAAAAATACTCGACATATTTTTTTTATATTTATAAGTTTCTTAAATTCTATTTTTCATGGCATTTAAATTTTTTTTCTTTTGATTTTATGGTCTTTAAGAGTTAAAATTTTAGTTGAAAATATTTTCATCATTGTTCATTTATAAAGTTCATCCATTTCTATATGCTTCTGCACTTTCATGTTATATAAATGGATACATAACATATGTTATCGGTTTGATTTCCAATTATGGCATTTTGAACCCTTTTATTGGATCAGTAAACCAATAACTCCTGCGCTTATTTGATTCCATAAATATTATGTAAATCATGAAGTATATTCGATAATGCTCAAATATTTTAAGTATTGAGTTTATGGGCATGATTCATTCAAAAAGCATTCTTTTGGATTAATTGAAGTTTTATCGACTTCTTTTTTTTTTTTCGTACCGGTTCAACACTTTTTAATTTTTCGAATTCTTTCTAATTAAAGGTGGAATTTAAGTAAGATGTTTGAATATTAGTGAAACCATAGCACAATAAACAGAAGGTTTTTAGCTCACTTCAGTTATATTTACATTCCATTTGGAAGCAAAATGAAGGCAATTTCGGGGGGGGGGGGGCAGACCTTTTGAACTATGATCAGATAACGAGGACGACTTTTGGGCTATCATCCCCATTTCCAAACTTTCGTGCCACACCAAACTGTGTAAGGCTTCAAAAATAGTACGAGTTCTTATCAATCGAAACTGCAGTTTTAAATATACTTTGCTGAGGAAACACTAAAATTAATTTATATATAAAAGATTTAATCGAAGTTTTCTAAAATTAATAATCTCATTTCACCAACTGGCTAGTAATTAATAAATTGCATGATAACAGTTAAGTATACGTATACATTACATATAAATACTAACTCTCTTTTGTGATATACAATTCTAATTTATAACTATTCTGCCAGTTGTTCGTGGTATTTCCAATGTGCAGATGATTTCCACTTGTTTTTATGCTGCAAAAATGTCCTACAAAAGTTTCCCTTAACGTGAATTTAAATCTCTTTTCAAACTAGAATAAACTTCCCGAATATTGACGAAGAAAAAATTTGCGTTCTGAAACAACTCGAAAATTCCCTTAAGTTTCCCTTAACGTGAATTTAAATCTCTTTTCAAACTAGAATAAACTTCCCGAATATTGACGAAGAAAAAATTCGCGTTCTGAAACAACTCGAAAATTTCGGTATTTCTGTTGCCTTGTATAATCGTTATGTTTGGGGAGAAATATCAATTTTTGCCAAGTTAGTCGCCTTACAAGAGGAGGTACCTTAATTTCTTTGTTAAAATTAGAAGTTTAAATCATCTAATAAAATTTATTTTTCAACAAAATTATGACTGATTCTCATTAATAATCTCAAATACAAGTATTTTCCTATTAGACAAGATAAGGTACATTATTACCATGATTTTATTCTATATTACGAATGCTATTTAACATCATAAAGATATCTTAACAGTATTGTTTGATATTTTGTTTAATAATAGGATTATAGGTTAGTAGTATTAACAATCCCTAATCAAAATGATATAAAATACTTAAAAGAATTTTCTCGGTCTTTTCGCATGCATCGAAATATGGAAATTAAAGCTATTAATAAGGCGTTGTAATTCGATACAGAAATTATGTGCATTTCAAATGCTGCTTAAATGCTGAGTTCAAATAAAGATAATATATTTTCAAAATAGAATTATTGATTAATTGTATAGCAAAAGGCAGAGAAAAACTGAACTTTCAAATGAATTGAATTTATTAATAATAGAAAGCATGATAATATTTTTGCACAAATTATTCCGAAATATATCTTAATGTTTTTCGTTATAGTATGCATACTTCAACTGTAATTCTTTAGTTTGACCTGTTTTGAAGTTTTAAATCTGTATTCTAGGGTGCAACAGAGAGATTTGTTACAAGTCCAGAAGAAGTCATGGAAGTAATTGATGAAGGAAAATCCAACAGGCACATTGCAGTAACAAGTATGGCTTTATGTTCATCTTAATTTTTTTATAAATTAAGATTTAATTAAATAAAAATTTCTTCTAAACTTCTAAGATGTATCTTGAGCGCCAACAATATATTTGGAGAATGTTGTTGAATTACCCTATCTGCGCAAAGTGTTCACCAACATTGTTACGATATCTATACGATGTTGGCCATCTTTCAGAATGTCGGACGACTTCGCGAAAATATCGCATAATATCTTATTAGAAAGGGAAATGTAATTGATTTACCAATAACGGTTTAGCTTTTAAGCATTGAAAGACATTGCCAAATTATGCTATTACGTTTCTATTTACTTCGTAAAAACTAAACAGTTGGAATGCATTTGCTAATCTACCATCATGTCACATTCACAATTATAAAGTCAGCAATTTCCAGTCACTCCACAGCTTACCAGTGGAGTAATGGTACTGCACTTCACTCCATTTTTCCGTCCATTCGCGAGCACTTTCGCAAGCTTTACCCCAACTCCCTCGTGGAACTTTATACTAGAATAATCCATAAACCCTTTCTCAATGTACTCAAATCTCTGTTTTTTTATACGTATTCAATTATCTCTTCCAAACAGCACAATAAAATGAAATAGCATAAGATTAGAACAAGTTTACGTCATGGCGATTCTGACCGTTTTTCTCATATACGATAGATTCTGTTGTATCAGCATTCATATCCTGGGTGCAAAATAGTTTAATTGAAGAATTATCATCCATTGTTGAAAGTTTAAGAAAGAAATATTCTACAAATTATCTGGGTATTTTATATATAAATCAAAAACGATACAGCAAAGGGCAATATGCATTTTGAAATAGATTATCCAGACTAGTGGCTCAACTATCGGGGTATCTATAGCGATATCTATCTGAGGTATCTATACCTTATTTGCACAAAATGCCGAACTACATCATTACGATATCTTCCCGACATTGGCCGGCATTCAGAACAATGAACAATGTCGCGGGAATCTCGCACAATATCTTGTGCTAATAGGGTAGCGTAGCTATGGATATCCCGGACGCCATGCAGATAAAACATATATTTATAAATGCCTATTTTAAGGGATGTATTAGAGGGAGAAAAAGTGATGCCATACCTCAGCGCCACTTATCCCGTTACGTCCATTCATCAAGATTTTTAGTCACATTATTACATCATAGGGATCGACTCAAACAAGGAAAGTTCATGCTCGTAATAAACAAAACAAATACAAGAGTAATCTTGACTGTAACTGCATTACAATGTTTACAAATAAACAGAAAAAGTGCGCGAAAGCGGAATTTAAAACAAAAAAGTTATATATTGTTGATTGTTCCTCATTTGGAAAGATGGAATCTTATTCACTCAGCTATTTTAAATATTACTATAAAAGAATAATGTGCGAATCTATATTTGTGATAAATTGCTTTCTGTTTAAAATAAAATACTTTGATTTAGTTTTTAGAAAAGATTCAAAATAATTTTAAAAAATGCAAATTTTAAGAAAGTGTAGTTTAGAACGATAATAGATTCATAATGGAACGAATTATTTATTAAGTCGAAAATATATATATATAACTAAAAAGAAGCATTGGAAGCTTATTTATTGAAATTTTAAACTTCAACCAAAACGTTACGAAGTGTTAATAACTATTATGTTTTTAATAAGGTTTAAAATAAGAAATTTAATTATGTCAAAACTAAAAGAAACTTTCTTTAAAAAAATATAACTAATGAAAATAAAATAATGTGGTTTATTTGCAAACATAAATAAACACAATAAATCTGTAGCTATCACAAGGAGCCAGCAGATAATATTCTTTTATCCATATTTAGTAGTACATGAAGATATATTCCTGGATCAAATGTTTAATGACAGAAATCCACTTTGTAAACATTTGCATGAATTATATTATTAAAGTCTGTTCTCCGAGTCGAGAGAACGAAACCAAATAAATGTACATGCTTTATTGGTGATGATTAAACATTTGGCAATTTGATAGCAGTCAAACTATAACAGTCTATAGACAGTCCAAATTTCTGTTTTGTTTAATTTGTACTGTTTTTTGAGTGAGAGTGAGATTTGACATTTTAAACTAGTGGAGAATGAAAACATTTGAGTCCACCAAAAAAGAGAGTAAAAAGAAAAGCTTTGAGGATATGATTTTAAATGTGTATAAAATGGTGCTTCATTAAAACTTTGAACTTTTGTTTTCTGGTGTAGTGGAGAAACCTGATCATATAACGGGGGTGAATAAAGCTTCTATCTTCCTATACAATGGGATAACAGTCTATAATGCAGGGCATTTAATTATCCAAAAAAGACATAATAACATAAATATATTTTAGACAACATAGATTATTTTGACAAGAATGCTATTAGGAGAGAAGTCCACGAATTCCTTTTTAGAAATGAATGGCCCACTATAAAATGACTTTTGAAAGTTGTAAACGATGACTGATTTACCAAAAAAAGCTCAAAATAAAACTTGTGATTACCTTCCTACCATTGAGAGCTTAATCTTATTGAATTGATTTGGGCTCAAGTTAAGAATTTAATTTCAAAAGAAAATAATACATTTAAAATGTCCGAAGTAAAAAATTTGTGTATTCAAAGCATCAGAAGAATTGGGATTATGGGAAAAAGTGCATTGAATATAGTATAAAAACAAATGTGGGATTCAAAGATTCCATGGTAATTAAACCCACCCAAATTCTTCAACATCTTCTTCTAAAAGTTAATTCCGAGGTAAGTGTTTTAAAATTTATCCCAAATAAATAAATGTACAAAAATAAAAATGAAAAAAAAAATCACCAAATTAGGAATGCAAACCAAAAAATGTAGCTGTTTGGCAACCCATGTGTTTACTTTCATTCTCTTAACTCAACAAACAGACTATAGTAACCTTTTTGTGGATGCTACATAAATAAAGATGCTTACAAACAAAAAAAAAAAAGTTTTTTGTTCTTTTTTTTAAAATTAAATAAAGGAATTAGTGATTCAAGGTGCAAAGGTTCCCACTATTATTATGTTTCTTATAGTTAATAGAATTGTGTGAAATCAGCTATATAAATCTCTTTATTAATCTTAACTTTTCAAATTACTTAGATTTTTTCTAATATTTTCTATTATCTGTCATTACATAAAAGAAAATAAAAACAAAGTATTTTTTAAGATTATATTTCTTTCATTTCTCCGTGTTTTTTTTAAAGATTACATTTCTTGTATGCATGTTATAATCACTCAAAATGCAATTGTTTTTTATTTAATTATATCTTATCAGTTGTAATGATCATATTCAATCTAAAAAATTAAATTTTTTTATTTGAATTTACAAATTAAATAAATATGAATATTTTTGAGTTTAAATCTAAAAACATTCTAAATTTTAACTGAACTTGAAAGTTTCTTTAAGATTTATGTCATGTGTATATTCAAGTTTCTGTTCTTTTAACTAAACTCTATAAAACAGACAATTTTCCTTTATTTTGATTATTTTCTTTAAAAACTTTAAACAAAAATACAAAAAAAAAAAAATAAATAAAATGTGATGTACTTTAATTATGATTGAAGAGTTTTTGAAAATCTATATAATGCTGATAAAGTTATATTGCCTAATAATCAATGCAGAATTGTATTTATTGAAAAAAATTTCTCTCATATTTGTTTTTAATTTCAGATTAAATTAATGTGAAATATTAGTGTAAGATTCACCTTTTATTTCTTTCATTTCTTATCCAGCATTTTATGTATCATACCTGCAGCTCATCTTTTCTTTACTTGAATTAATTATGTAAAATTCTTTCAAATTTCAGATATGAATGAACACAGTTCTAGAAGTCACAGTGTATTTTTAATCAATGTGAAACAGGAAAATTTGGAAAATCAAAAGAAACTAAGCGGGAAGCTATATTTGGTAGATTTAGCTGGTAGTGAGAAGGTGAGCTATTAACATGTATCTAATTACTTTTTACCATAAGAGTTTTTTTATCACAAAATTACATTTTGATCTTAAGATCAGTATATTGCTTAGTATTTATATATCTAAATAGATAAACTCCATTTAAATTATGTTGTTTTCTTGAGTTATTCAACAAATGTTTTAATTAAAAATTTATTTTTAAATAGGTTAGCAAAACAGGAGCAGAAGGTATGGTTTTAGATGAAGCAAAAAACATTAATAAATCTCTTTCAGCCTTGGGTAATGTAATATCTGCATTAGCTGATGGAAATGTAAGTTTATTTTTGTATCATTATTTTATAAGCATTCAAAATTTTATTTTCTCTCTCTAACATACACAAAATGTTTTTAAATATGTTTTTTTATAAACTGTTTTAGAAATCACATATACCTTATCGAGACAGTAAACTAACGAGGATTTTGCAAGAATCTCTTGGAGGCAATTCACGTACTACCATCATCATTTGTTGCTCCCCTGCTTCATTCAATGAATGTGAAACCAAATCCACACTTGATTTTGGCCGAAGGTAATTGATTTTGGGAATAAAATAAATCCAAAAACAAAACTCTAATGCTATTAAGTATTTAAAGCAGAAATCTATTTAAACAAACTTGCATAGCATGAAGCAGTAACACTATGGTTTAGTCTTTCAGTTGGCATTTAATTGCATTCTTAATTTTTTGTTTATAGAAAATGTTCAGTTCAAACTAATTTCAGAAATTTATGAAGATTAGTTAACAAAGAATAATTTCTTTAAAATATTGAATTAACATTTTTAATTAAAAAATAACTTAATAGTCAAATAATACCTTATGTCTATGTAAGTAAATGCTTCATTAACAATAAAAAAAATAATGTTCTTTATATTATTTAATGTTATGAGCTGATATTTACCTAGGTTGCTAAGGGGAATTCTTTTGAAAATGGTGCTTTTAACCAGCTGTTTTGATTAAATTAGATGAAGAATAATTTATTAAGTGACTGAATAACTAAAGAAAAATTTTGTCTATGAAATTTCGAGAATATTTGAAAAGCAAAATGAGTTGTTTATTTTTGAGTTGATCATAACAAATGGGAAAATCATTGTTTAATTTGTCATTATTATTTTCTGCTTTTAAGATACAAAATATAATGAAATTGAAATGTCTATTTAATGTGGAAAACTTTTTCAGAGCAAAGACAATTAAGAATACTGTTGTTGTCAATGAAGAGTTAACAGCAGAAGAATGGAAGAGAAGGTATGAGAAAGAAAGAGAGAAAGCCTTGCGTACAAAAGCTCAGCTGACTCGTGCCGAGTATGAATTAAGTAGATGGAGAAATGGTAAGTTTTCCCAAATTGCCTTTTAAAGTTTTATTTGTATGCATTTCAATGAATAAAAAAAAAGAAAAAAAACAGAAATTTCTATGGCATTTATTTTACTTAATTTTATAGAAACATTAACTGCATTAATAACGTGACAATCCAGAGTAATCTGAATTGGTATTGATGGCTTTCTCAATTAATACACTTTCTTGACCTGCTCTTAGTGAACTTTTTCAGTAATTAATCTTATAATATTTAAATATCTCCCAACAGAGTCAAATCATCTAATTTAGGCTTTATGTTATGATGCTTTCTCATTAGATTTTTCGAGAATAATCTTAGGGATGCTACAAATAAGAATTTGACTGTTCTCAGCTGGTTTGTAAATAAGAAGACTTGCCTATCTCATCTTTTATGATTTTATAAATTTAATACTATCAATAAACACTTGTATTATTTGAATTGACTTGGTTGCACTTTTTCCAAATCTGTTCCACTGTAAATGCTTCTAAAATTTTAATTTCAAAACAATGGAAAATATTCATGTGTCTGAATCACAGCCCAGATCTTTGAAACATAGATCAAAGTGAATCTGAAAATGGTTTTAATTTTAATAAATAACTAAGATTTAAGATATTTTTTAAACCATAAAATGTGTGATGAATTGTTATTATACTCTTATTTCTGGCCCATATTTATAAAAATATTTATTTCTAAGCAGAAATGAAGCTATGTAAACAGTTTCAAATTAATAATAATTAGAGTGAAGGCATTGAGCTCACCAATTTAGGCAGTATGTGATGCGCAAGGATAGAACCTAGGACCTTGTGGTTAGCAGTCCAGTAACCTAACCATTATGCAAAAGCAATTGCTTGTGCAGCGTTGTTGTTAACTGGCTGATATGTTATTCACCACAAGACAAATAGAGTTGAGAGGATTCTGTTTTGTATATGGCATATATTTTCTTTAGTTACCAAATTCCTTTTAGTTACATCTTGTTCTTTAGATCATCTCACTGAAAGACCTTTCTAAGCACATTGAGAATTTCTATGTATTATCTGCAAAATACAGGATTTGTATACTAACGTATTTATAATGCCTTTTGTGTTGATGCCTTCATTGCTTATTACTTTTCCAAAACAATGTTTAGTAATAAGCAGGCAAAGGCACCTTCCTGTCTTGCATAATTTGTAATTTCTAATAATTTCAAATTGTCTCTTCCTATCCAAATCTTTTTAGTATTTTTCTTTATTATAAGATATAAGAGTCTTGTAATTCTTTAGGAATGCCAAAATCATTATCATGTTATTAACTCAACTTAGTTTCTTTTTTAATTGATTTAAATTCTCATTCACCTTTCTTTTAATTATTCTCCTTTTTTTTTATGTTACTTAAGATTTACAGATTAAAAGATTATATTTTCATATTTATTTATTCAATTCATTTCATTTCTTAATATCAAAAAAAAAATCAGTACATTAATTTTTTTAAAAGTGGATAATGCTAGATTTTATAAATAATGATTACTTTTCCTGAAATCATGTATGCCAATGTCATTTTTCAACAAAAACAAATAATTAAATCTTAACTGCACTATTTAACACTGAGTTTAAATATTTTATCCTAAAAATTTGAATCTTCCACATATGATGAATAGTTATTCTTGCATATGAAAGCAAATATAAAATGTATTGGTTGTCTGCAATGTATGAAACATTGGCATTCCAAAGAATGCCAAAGCTTTTTTAGACAAAGTATAAAATAGAAAATTATTTGTTATGTTATGTACTTCCCTTGGATATTGTATGTAATACTTAAGCATTCTATAGATTGACAAATGTGATCTATACTAAGTTTTAAAGAAACTCATGACAAGGCTTCTATTTAAAATATATGCATTGTACTGAATTACAAATGGCATTTAGGAAAAATAATTATAAAAAAAATACCATTAAAAGTCTTTTTATTCAAAATATGTGAAAAAAATATAAAAGTTATATAAACAGAAGTTTATATTTTTACATTTCACAAAAGCAAAACAAAATTTGAACTTATTGCATCAAAAAACAGAATTTTTATGTTTAAATGCTCTTGATTTTATTTCTTATAAAGATTGAAACAGATCCATAAAAGGGCCGCCTTTGGTTTGTTTGTTTTTTGAAAATGTACTAAATGTTAATTACTCCCAAAAAACATGTAAAAGCATTCTATCAATTGTTGGATTTTAGACTTTCTATTGACATATACAAAATCGGAAACAAAGTTCTGCCTTGAGTTTGTATTGAATTTTATGCCAATTCTTCTTACAATTTTGACAGTAAGAACTTTATAGTTAGTATCATAATCTACAGCTATTACAGGTTAACTTTGAAATTACTAAAGAGAGCAGTAAGAAGTGGAAACTTTAAAACCTTAGATAATCTGAAGTATTGTTTTACCAGGGGGAGAAAAAAGTGATGAAATGTACTAACTATACCATGCTGAAGATATTAAATTGAAAAATATTATCAATGATGTAACTGTAAAAGAATATTAATGTGGAAATTAATTTTAATTGTTTTCTTTCTGTGCAATTTTGTTCACTTATTTTGCTTTTTTTTTAAATTATTTTTCTAGGAGAACATGTACCTCATGAAGAGCAGCTCTTAATGAAAGACATAATGGAGAACAGCACAACTAGCCTTACAGACAACATTCCCGTGTCTAATATTATTCCAACAAATACTCAAGTTTCTGCAGAGCCTTTGAGCAATGCTGAACGTGTGAAATTTGAAGAGGAAAGAAGCCGTTTATATGCTCAGCTGGATGAGAAAGATGATGAGATTGATCGCCAGAGTCAACTGATTGAGAAGCTGAAAGAACAAATGCTAGAGCAGGAAGAGGTACTTCCAAAATATGTCATTTTTGTATCAGAGAATTAAATCTTCTAAATTGTAAATTCTATGAATACGTATAAAAAATATTTTTATTTAATTTCAAAGAACAAACCCTCTATCTGAAAATGTGAATTTTAAATATTGTTTTACTAATTAAACTATTTAGGTTGCGTATTTATAGATTTAAGAATAATTTTTCGAAATATTGCTTTGTTTTAATATTGTCTTGTAAAAAAACAACTACAAAAAAAATCAATTCAATGTTATAAAACTGGGAAAAAAAACCTTTATTTCTAAGATGAAAGCAAAAAACATTAACTAAATGTACGAGAGCTCCTCCTATAAAGTCGAAGAAATTTTTTTGAAACATTCAAACTAAGCAAAATCATATTACACAATCAATCATAAAATTGTACAACTTGAAATTTCTAGAAAATTTGCAAAGGACATAGAGTACATAAATAAGCTAAGAAAATAGACAGCATAGTTCAATTATAAAATCACATACTTCTCTTTTCAAAATGTGATGTTAGGAGTATCAACTGTATTCAATTTATATTAGCCATTTCTTGAATAGTGTTTTAACACTTTGGTTTTGAAAATTTAATCAATGATTTAGCTTTAAATGCAATGCAAATTTAATAATTTGTATGTCTAATAAACTATTCTTAATCTGAACCATCTTTCAAAAATGAAAGATTTTTGTATTTTTAAATAATCAGTTTCAATAATTCAACCCTTTTTGATTTTTGGAGAACTATTTCTAAAATTTTTGCTAGCTAAAAACCATTCTTTACTGTTCTATAATCTTTTATACTGATGTATTCTCTATTATTGATCTGCATTTGATTATTGTATTTTTCTTTATTAAATAAGTGAAGTTAAGTAAAATAATTAGCTTTTTCAGAAATTATCATAATGGAATATTTTCTTATTATTACATTTATTTTCATTGATTGGAAAAATTTGAATTGAAAAACCATTTGCTATTATTTTTGTATTTGCAGTTGATAACATCAACTCGAAAAGATTATGAAGCTCTACAACAAGAAATGAACAGGATTCAACAAGAGAATGAATCTGCTAAAGAGGAAGTGAAAGAAGTTTTGCAGGCTTTGGAAGAATTAGCTGTAAATTATGACCAAAAATCACAGGAAGTTGAAACCAAGAACAGAGAATTTGAAACCTTAAATGAGGAACTCAGTCAAAAATTGGTATGTTTATTGTTAAAGATTAAAATTCATTTAAAAATTATATACATGTTTTCTTACTTAGTTGAATTGCATATTATCACGTACTTTAAATTGTCTTAACTAATGGGAGCTATCTAGTTTTGTACTTCAAAATTCTTAGTTATATAAAATTGAAGATTTATTTCTATATATCAGCTATTTATTGTTGTTATAGTTCCATCAGTTTGAAATCATAAAACATACCTTTTATTGTGTATTATTTAATAAAACTTCTCTTCTAAATGCTAATTTCCATGCATTGTCTTTTAACATGTTTAAAATGTAATTTCATTTTGATAAATTGGATGATTTTGCATTTTTGTTAATCTAATTGTGGAATAATCAAAATGTATTTTCTTTAATATTTTATTGCAACTCAATGTGTACTCATAAGCATTCTTTTATATTTTTTCTACTTTAAATTATCTGATTTTTATATCATTTCATTTTTTCTTCTGTAGTCTCAACTGAACACAGCTCAGAATGAACTGCAACAAATGAAAGATCAAACTCTTCATCAACGCAAGAGAGTAACAGAGATGCTTACAAGCCTACTGAAGGATCTTGGAGAAGTTGGCCATGTACTTGGGAATAACTCAGTAGAAACTAAAGTAAGTTTTCCAAAAAGTCAAATGTCAGAAATCATTTGAAAAATTAAAAAATATTTCATTTCAGCTGATTTTATTTAAATCCTAAATATGCAAACATCATTTTAAAAAATTGGGTATAGTTAGTTCTGAAACTGTTATTGTTAAATGTTAGCTTTTTGTCTTTGATTTGATTGTTGCCATTGAATTGATGAATCTGATGAACAAAAAAAAGTATAAAATAATGAAAAGATTAAATATTTTACTTATAATTCTCATTTTACAAGCACTTGAATTATATCGGTTTGAGCGTTTGAAAAATGTTTTAAGTTAAGCTCAAAAAATCATATTATGAAAACTATTTACTTAAAATTCCTGATTTTAATTTTGGCAATAATATTACAATTAAAATAATTTAAAATTTAAAGTGTTTATATGTAGAAGTAACTTTTCTCTAATAGTTTAATTATATTGATAGCTTAGAGAACCCCTATCTTCTCCTTGAGAATTTATATTTAAAATTCTATATGTAACGTTTTATGTGCTTGATTAAAGATTTCTTCTCTTTTTATTCTTTCCATCTATAGTTTTCAGCTGAAGTGTCTGGAAAAATAGAAGAAGAATTTACTGTAGCTAGACTTTTTATTAGTAAAATGAAATCTGAAGTTAAAGCACTCACTACAGTAAGTATGCAATCTCTCTAAATCAATCAATTAATTCAATTACAATTCACTGCAATGAATTTTCAGTTTTTTTTCTATATTTAAGCGCTATATTTTTCTTTGCTCTATGATTTCAATTAGCATATTAATATATAGATATTAATAATTTAATTTAGTAAACTTTATAAATATTAAAAAAATGCCATTAAAGAAAAATTATGCTTTCATTTAAAAAAAAAATTTACTCAAGTGAAGATGAACAATAAAAAAAAATATATGAGCTTTTAAAATTGTAATATGCATATACATATCAGGATGTTTCTTTCATATTTATTTAACAATAATTATTGTTCATTTTTTAAAATCCAAATTTTAGTCTGATAAAAATAGCAGGAAAATATTTAAATTCCACTTGTACTCTCTTTAGAAGAGATAGAACTGCTATATTCAGTACAATATTATTCACTCTTCTCATATTATGGAGAATAATGAATGTACTTTATTGCTGTGCAGCAATAAAAATCTATATTTATTGAAGTTTTATCTCTATGAATGAAGACTAACAATTTTCTCTATATACCTTCTGAACATTGAAAGCTTTGAAAGAAATGCTGTTAATTTGTTAATGGATATTGTTTACAAAATGAAATAAGTTAATGATTGCATTTATAAAATAAAAAAATACTTTAATATAATTATATAACTCATTATTTGGCATGTTATAATGCATATCTTTTCCTAAAGTTATCCACATTTTGCATAAGAAAATTAAGCAAAAGTCTGTCACTTTATTATTTCTACTGTTTACTATTTTGTTATTTCTAATGATGAATTAAAAATGATTTGAAAATATATTGCCAGAAGAGTTTATTTGCCAAGCATATTGCCTGAATAATTTTCAGTTAAACTTTTTATATGTAGTTTAACTATCATCCCCAGGAAAATATTTAATTTTCAAATTATAGAAAACATTTTATCTGTATTATGAGAAACTTCCACCCATACGCCTGCATAATTACTGGCTTGTGAATTTATCAAAAATGTAGACTTTAAGTTTTAAAATGATAAAAACACAAGTACATAATAATGTAACTCAATTAAAGCAGATTGTAAAAAAAAAATAGTTGAATCATTTAGTATTGGAATTTATATGTATAACCAAATATCTGTATTATCATTTAATAGTTTGTGAGTAGTTCAAAACCAATAAAAAATTAATGCATCACAATCATTAAGCAAAACTTCAATGATACATTTTCATACATCAAATTAGATTATTGTAAAAAACAAAAAGAAACTATACAAATTGTAAAAATTTTGCTATATTATTTTTTAAAATTTCTTTTAAAGTTAATTTTGCTCATAATTTGCCTTATTTTTCTGAACCCTGTAAGATTTAGTTACACATTTATATTTTCTTCTATTTTACTTTTCAATATAGCGGTGTCATCAACTTGAAGCCTTTCAGGCGGATTGCAATAAAAAGATTGAAATAAATGAAAAAGAGCTTGCTGAAGGTCGACTATTGATAAGTCAGGTAAGAAAGTCTTTGTTACTTCATTGGCATCTATGGCATCATTATTTATTTAAGTTTATGGAATATTCGTTCGTACCCTACTGATTTTCATTAACTCTGTTTAGTTCTTTAATCTCTCAGTCTTTTTTTATCTGTTAATCTCTCTCTCTCTCTTTTTTTTTTTTTTTGTTTGTTATACAGAGTTTAATTTTAAGGAAATTTATATAGTAGTATTCAAATTTAATCAATTTTTCATATGCCCACCAATTCTTTTTAACTTTTTACTGTCTTTGTTAGAAATTTTACTGGAACTTCTTTTGATTACATTTTAAAATTAAATTTGCATTTTACTTTGATTATAACAAAAATTGTATTTAAATTATTTTGCATTAGTATGAAGCAAAGATGAGAACCTTGCAAGAGACTATGAAGGATGTTGATGCCAAAAAACGAGCTCTTGAAGAATCAGTTGATGCTCTCAATGAAGAATGTGCTAAATTGAAAGCAGCTGGTAAGAAATGTATTCATATGAGCTAAATATTTATATATATTCATTATATCTGCTGTATTAAATCTGAAACTATTTCTGATTTAATGTTACAGAGGAAATGCATATAATAACTTCAAAAGAAAAAGAAAAGCTGAAAGACTCTGCTGAAAAAATGAAAGAAGCTTTGGAACAACAAATTGAAAAACACAGAGAAGCACATCAGAAGCAACTGTCTACATTGCGTGATGAAATAGCTGAGAAGGAAAATCAAATCAATAAACTAAGAGAGTATGTATTGCTTAAATGTATTCATTTGAAGATAGGAATAAAATTCTCATTTATTAATAATATCTGTATTTATTTCCTAATTTGAAAGTATTTTTCTAATTCTGTGTTTGCTGTTCACATAAAATTGTAAAATAAATCTCTGAAATTAATTTATCATCAGTGTCTAGAACTCTTAAGTGGTCTTCTTAATGAGTATTCCTCTTGACCTATTTTCATCAATATTCTGTCAATTAGTTAATCTAATAATATTAGATGTCAATTTGATATATTCATCTAATTTTAGGCCTTCCTCTAGAATTTCTAATGTTTTATTAGAAAATCTTATCTTTTTAAAGATACTCTCAATTGGCATGTGAATAGCAATTTTTACCACCTTATATTTTGCAATAGTAAAAATGTAATACTATCAATATCTTTAAAACATTCATGTAGCTATTAATTATATTCTTATTCCACTATAGATATTCTTTTAAAAATTACCTAAAAGTATTCGTAACTTCAAGCCTTAGCCCAAATCTTTGAAGTGTGCATTAAAATGGGCTTAACAATGTTTTTAGCCCATAAAATTTAATTCTTCATTTCAAGAAAAATGTTAAAAAGCATTGAGACAAAAAAAAAATTATAATTATCTTCTGATGTTTTTATTTTATTTAAAATATGTGATGTGAAATTAATTTGCATACTGTTGGATGTATTTGTGGTAATAGATTCTATTTTGATGAGTCCTGATGACATATTTTTTTTATTTTTAATTATCGTGCTTCTAAATTTTTGAAAGATTGATCCAGCTCCTTAGTTGTTTTACCTAAATACTAAATTAGCTGATACTGATACTTTGTTACAATAATCTATATTTGCTGTTGAATTTTTCTTCTCGTTTAAATCTAAAGTATTTATTCTTAAGGTACAAAATTTTATAATTTTGTAAAATATTCATTTTAAAACACTGAAAATTTATCGAATTCACATGTAAACAGTTGTAAACATATTTCTCTTTACTGTAAGCATTTCCATGCTAATATACAATCCTGTCTTTGTACTATTCAACAGTGTTAATCAGAAGCTTACATTAGCTCAGGAACGACTCCAACAGGAATATGATAAACTAAAGAGTGAGGAACTGGAGAAGAGTGCAAAATTGCAAGAGTTGATGTACGTATTGTCATAATTTTAGAAATTGTTTTACCGTTTGAAGCTTAAGTACTAGTTGTATTTTTTTATTCATATAAACATTTTACTTAATTGCTTTTTTAAAGCAAAAGCATTTAATATCTTAAACAAAATTTTCATTTTTCATGACGAATGAAATTATTGTAATTTTAGTAGAGTAAGCAACCTACTGAACCTATTTTACAACTAGGCTTTTTTACTACTTGAAATAAAGAATAAAAGTTAAAAAATTCTGAAATAAATTTAAAAATTAATTTCAATAAAATAGATTTACACTTCAATTTTAAATAATTGTATACAAATTTTTAAGAAATAAAATGATATTTGCATTTTTATTTCACTGGTGAGCTAAAAACTAATTACTTATGATTGTTTAATTTCTAAGAATTGACTTTCACCACAGAAAACATTATTAAGCATTTATTTTGTATTTTTTTGGATATTCTTAGGTTTATGAATGAAAAGAGAGAACAGGCTCGTCAGGATCTCAAAGGTCTTGAAGAAACTGTTGTAAGTATTCTAGTAAATTATTTACAATGTTTCAATTGTGTAGAAACATTATATTGTATATAATGCAATTACCATTTTTCAGTTGAAAGAATTGCAAACTTTGCACAACTTGCGCAAACTGTTCGTTCAGGATCTACAAAGCAGGGTGAAGAAATCTGCAATGGGAGAAGAAAATGAGGAAGCCAATGGTACTCCTGCACAGAAACAAAAGATTGCATTCCTTGAAAATAATTTGGATCAACTTACTAAAGTTCACAAACAAGTAAGTATTTATACAGGAATTACTTAAAATATGCAAATTCAGATCGCTAATTGTTTTTTTTTTTTCAACCAAAAATTGCTTTGTTAAAATTTGTACTTGAATTTGTCTTTTTAAACTTGCTCTCTCTCAAAATGTCTAAGAATTCTATAATTTTAATTGTTCTTAATCTTTAAAGGTACTTAAAAAAATATATTATCCGTGTATAAAAATAGATTAACTGAATTGCTGAGGGAACATTTGTTTCTTTTTTTAATAATTTAATTCTCTCTTTTTTTTTTTTTTTTTTTTTTTTGCACTCTTTTACAAGTAAAATTTCTTTTTCAAACAAAGTCAGCTAATTTTTTTTTCAATGGGGAAATGTAAGCATTTTTTATAGTTTTATCTTTACAGAACTATAAAAAATTTTCTTTGACACTGATGACTAAATATTGTATAATTTTTTAAGACATATTCTTTTTCAAAAATTTAGAAAACTGTTTGATCTGTAACTTTATTAGGAATAATAAATGTAAAAAATGAATGTGACCAAATGTTTTTAAATCTCATTAGTTGCTATTAATAGAAGACAAAACTAAAATTTTGATATTTAAACCCCTTTGTTCAAGATATGTTATTTATTAAACCGTTAAATATTATTTGTGAAATGGAAAGGCAAAAAAAAAAAAAAAAAAAAGATTGCAACAAAATACTTGTTTTCAATTTTTCTTTTGTCAGTTTCAATCTTTACAATCTTCTTTTATGAAATCTTAGAAAATTGACAAGTTTGTTGATTGATCTATTTCTTTGTTTCAAATATTATATCAAATAATGTAGGACAATTTTAATATCTCAAAATTTTTCATATATCATTTTCTTATTTCTTGCAATTTTTAAAAAATTCAAACATAAATTATATGATTTTGTTTGATTGTGTCATTATTTAATCATGTATTTTTTTAATATCTTGACTGCATATTAGTGTACAGATATCATTTTATTCTCAGCTCGTGAGAGATAATGCTGATCTTCGTTGTGAGTTGCCAAAATTAGAGAAAAGATTACGTGCAACTATGGATAGGGTGAAATCTTTGGAGACAGCTCTAAAAGAAGCCAAAGAAAGTGCAATGCGCGACAGGAAAAGGTAAAGCCATCAATTTATTGAAATTTACAGAAAATATTTTCAATTATACATGCAGATTAATTATGTATATATTTTTAAGATAATCGTTAACGATTTTTTTAATTGATCTGAATACTTCGACATGTATATATTTTATAAATATGTTTGAATAAACTGATCTTATTATTCACTTCATAGTAATAAACATAGCTAAACTGTTATATAGTCTAGCTATCAACTTATTATTTCTTAGAAATTTTTCTCCCTGTTGTATCTAAAAACTTTTTGAAACATTTTTTGTTAAATATTTTAACTGAACAGATTTACAATTATAAAATGCTGGGATATTATTTGGAGATAACATGACAAAAGAAATTTTTTAAAGTAACTAATCTTTCTAAATTCTATCAGTCTGTATATTTGTGTGTATGAGAATATGATAACTTAAAATTACAAGATAAATAAAATTTAGTAAGCATCTTTGTAACCAAATTGCAGATCTTTGTCAAATTTGGATCTTGTCAGTTAGAAGGAAGGCATTTAAAATGCATTTCCCATTTCTTCTTTGTTATAAAGCACTAGATGCACCATACAGTATCATTATTCTCGAATGTCGATGAGGGGGGGATCTTGCACACTGCAGTGATTTTTAAGGATTTGTTGCCTGCCTCTCTGCTATAGTGTTTGGAAAATGCAGAGTAAGATAAAAGAACAAGGGGAAAAAATTGCTTTATGAAGAAATTGAGGGGGAAGCACTCTTTTTGATTAGTTCCTATTTACTGGTTAGAAAAGTTAATTTACTTAACTAATAGATTAATACAAAAATCTTTTAAGATAACTGTAAAATATGTTAATAAAATTTAATATTTATTTTAGGTATCAGTATGAGGTAGATCGTATTAAAGAAGCTGTTCGCCAAAAGAATATAACTAGAAGGGGTCATATGGCTCAAATTGGTATGTTTGTTTTACCATGAAAAATCTTGTTTACATTTGTGTTATTTTATATATAATTATACTGCTAAAATACTTTATTTAATATAAATGCTTTTCATGTATTCCTTATTTGCAATTTTAGATGCAAAGTGAGTCATAGTGTTCATGCTATTTTCTTTTCAATAGATATATTGTTATATATTTGTAATTTTTTTTCTGTCTTTTTTATGGTAGCTTTGATTCTTGAAATTGAATCTTTTTATATGTTATTAAATAATATAGAAATTTAAAAAAATTAATAAATTCATTAATATTGAACTTAATATGAGAAAAAATTATACAAATGCTTTTACAGTGTGTTCTTTTGGATATATTCAAAAGTCAGAAATAATTTGTCTAGTTTTTCTTAGAATGCATCTTATTTTTTGTTATATTTATTTTACCTAGATTTAATTTCTTGATATACAAAAAAAAAATATGCTTTTATAATCAAAGATTTTTTTAGAACTCATTATAAAAATGTAATTCTGAAGGAGAAACTATTTGAAATTGTTTCCAGCTTGAATTAATTCTAATCAATAATTTTGTAAATTATTGATTAGAAAATGCTCACAAATGCTAGTAATTGTTTGTAAGTACAATTACTAGCATTTATAATCTTAGTAATTGTAATGATCTTTCTTACAACTGTTACTTTCACAGATTGATTTTTTATCACTAAATTTCGTATTTTAGCTAAGCCAATTCGTGCTGGTCAGCCTCATCTTGTGGGTGCTGGTTTTAGAACTGGAATCATTCCTATGTTAAATATGTAAGAATAATATTATTTTTATAATGAAATTTATATTGTAATTTTTTGTTATGTTTTATTCTAATACCATTGTGAAACATTGAAAATCTATTTTTGATCTTTCAGGGCAAACTTAGGAAGAAATGACAATAGGCGGGTTATCTCAGGTACTTTTACTTTTAAAATATAATTCTTTTATTCATATGAATGTTTTAATTATTCCTTGGAAGTCTTCATGTAGAAAACTTCCAACTGTTTTATTTGTAACCCGCCTATTTTCTAAAATACTTTAATAAAAAAATTTGTTTTTATAGTTTAAATTAATAATTTAAAAGCTGTTAATACTTTATTGTAATTTTTTGGATATTTTCATTATACAACATTTTGTGTTATCGTAATAATCAGCCTTTTTTGCAGAATTAAACAAACAGGAGAATACTGGAGGTTTGCTACATTTTGTTGCTTTTGCCTCCTATAAAGAACTATATTTTCATTGCATAAAATAAATTTTAATGCTTTCTCCTGACTTTCTGCATATTTTTCATATAAAGTTTATAAACATTTAAGTAAATTCTTTCTTGGCATTTTGCTTTTCATGCCTGTAATGTCATAAAGATAGAAATTAATTGCTTTATATTTTAATATTTATGCTTAATTTTTTATATTGTAAATGTGTGTATAAAAATTTAATTGCATATTTATTTAACATGCAGTTTGTTAATTCATATTTTCATTTTTCTACTTTCAGAGAAAATAATCAATGAAATTGAAATCACACCTATAAAGACTTTTGAGAAGATCTCAAATGAGAACAATTTCACTGAAAAACGTGAGTAAAATCAATCATATTATGCAACTCATTAAATGCTTTGATAATCATTTAATCTATAAAAAAATTGAAAACTTAAAATTTTTCTAGATTTTTAATTTATAAAAATCTTATAGGATACTAAATAACTAGCAAGTAACAATATTTTTACAGCATTGATTTAAAGATATTTTGTCATGAAAGAATTTTCAAAATTTTACAAATTGATAAATTTAATACTTCAGAGCATAATTTGACTAAATGGGGGGAAAAAGTATTTGTCCAAAATTTTCAATTCAAGGTAATCAAATTTGAAGAGTGAACAGGTATTATTCTGCATTCATTCAAATTTAAAACATATCAGGGATCAATGAAAGCAGTCAGGTTATTATGTTGAGTCCTTGCTGTTTACGAAACAATTTAGAAAATTAAATAAATGAAATTTGTACTTCTATGGTTTTTTCTCATTTATTTTTATTTATATAATTGCAATTTCTATGAAAAGTGTTGTGGTGGGTGCTTGCATTGTACTAGATCAGGGATGGTGAACCAATGGCACGCGTGCTATTGATGGCACATGTGTAAATATACACAATATTTTGTGCACGCCACCGATGAAAACGGTTTGCATGTGACTTTATTTGATAAACTGAACTTTTCCCAATTTGATTGATTGGAAATTGAATAATTTGAAATGCAACTGATTGATTTCCAGTCTAGTTCAATATGGATTCAAAAATTTATTGAAACATGGAAAAAGTTGGAATTGATTGAAACAGAAAGATTAATAAGTAAAATAAGTAAAAATGGCAGGAACGAAATTTTGTAAACATAGAATTCGATTCTAGACATATTTTACTGCTTGAAGAAGCTAGCTCATGGTATTTTAACCATATTTGCCTCTACCTGCATTATTTTTTTAGATAAATAACATTAAAGACTCGCTTAAAAACCGTTTGGTACATAACTCCAATTCAGCATGCATTCTGACATCTTACAATCTTAATATAGGTTACCATTTAATCTATAACAGAAGTTACACTTATGTTACTTTAATTTGAATTATGTGTATAACTAAAACATCTACTACTATACAGTGCAACAGGAACAATTTAATTATTACAATTCTGTATATGGTTACTCCACAACTACAATAAAAAGGATAAATGTCATCAAGGCAATTTTAGGTACAAATGTTAAATAATATAAAGTATCATAAAATATATAAACATTTGTATACATTATAAAAAACATGTAGATTTCTTTTTAGTCTATAAATATTTTCCATAGCAAGTTCTGAAAATACTTTTCTTTTTAATTTATTAATCTGGAAATCCTTAATTTTTTTTAATGCTGGGCATTCATCTAAGAAACTTGATAAATTGTAAAAAAAAAAAAAGCAATTTCATCTTTTATTAAAAATTCCCATTAATATTATTTGGAATCTTAGCTTAAAATTGCCAGAGATATATAGCTTATTTTAAATTTGATTTTCCTGTTTAAGACAAATAAACCTTTTTATATTTAATATAGAATCACAAAAAAAAAAAAAAAAATTGTCATACTTTATTTGTCAGTTTATTATGCATCGGCCTTATTAAAGTGTCAATTTTTTCTAATTAGCAATTAGTTTGAATTTTAAAAATTGGAAAGCCAAAATAATAAAATACTTGATGACAATTCATTATTCGGTATTGTATGTATGTGTAAGTAGGTAGGTAATATGAATAATAGGTATAAAAAATAGAAATGTTTTTTTTTTTTTTTTTCAAATACTGGTTTAGAATATAATTCACTTAAAATAAAGATGGCGGATGTGAATTAGTTTTTTTCACTCTCCACCACAAAAATTAATTAATGTTTTCAGTTAAGCAGTTATAAAAAGATTATATTGTGCAATGAATTCTAAATAAGTAATTTTATATTCCACACACATATATGTATAATAAATGGTCTTATTGTTAGACATGATGCAAGCCTGCAGTGAATGCAGGTTTGAATCCAGCTATTTGAATTTGGATTCAAGTGTCATAATTTCTTTTTGATATTTATTCTTTGTAAAATGAAGTTTAGTGATATTCTGATAGTTTTTGTAGCTACAAAATGTTTTTTTATTACTTAACATATTTTCTCTTTTTTTACAGCTGAGGAAATTAATGTAAGTTAATGCAGAGAGAGCTTGTGATATCTTAAAGAACTGTTTGTCCTCTCTGTTATCTGTTAGAACACTTTTAGCAACCCAATGTCCTGCAATTGTTTTTTGACCTATCACCTGCTTTGGAGCTACAGAATCGCACTGGATCATTTCATTTGGCTTCAGAGGCGATATTTTGTTTCAACTATGTTGCTTATGTATCTAGCAGTGAATTGAACTTCATAGAATTCATTTGACTCGGTGTGCAATTTATGTTAAACATTTAATTTAATTTATTTTTTTGTCTTCATTTGTTTCACAGATAAGTTAATGAAGAAATATTAAATTATTAACAATAGTTAATGTTCTTTTATCATTTGGAGGAAAAATATCTCAATTCCTTTGTAAAATTTTATTTATCTTCAAAAAATTTGATAAATCCAAAATATTGCTAATAAAACTTCATATATTCCATGCAAACAAAAGATTCTCATTAGATATTTTGCTGGTACTTCACACCGTAAATCTTTATAATACATAGAGAAATTTCTTTTTTCACTTTTAAATTATATTATTTTCTTTTTTCTTGGGTTATTAGTTTCTTTCATTTATTTACTAACTTTTACAATTATTCCTTCATCTTGTGTGATAGACTGTTCCTCGAATTAAGATTTTGGAAAATGTTCACTTTTAGTTTATTTTCAATCCAAATATTTTTTAAAAAAATTTTATTTGAAAAAAAAATTGTGTTAGTTTTATTTAAAGATAAGTTTTGTGCAAACTATTTCTTTCATTTTCCTTCTGTTTAAAAAAATTGTGTGGAAATATGTGATCAGCTGCTATTGTACATCAAAAATATCTGTTATGCAGATTGTGTACAATATGCAAAGCTGTCTTTGTCGAAACGCAAGGGAAAATATTTTATTATAACTTTGGCATTTGTGCTATTTATATAAAACTTTAAAATTTGTTTGATTAAATAAATAAAGAGACTATTTTCGTCTCATATTTATTCAGGTGCTTCTTTTTGTTTGAATGTGCAATTTAGTCAGATCTCATCTACGGCATATGTAATTATGTAAATAAGTGTACTTATTCGATTTGCTAATATATTTATTTTGATGCACAGATTTATTTATTTTGTATTACATGAATGTGTTATGTATTTATTTTCAAAATACAAAGTGTCTTATAAATTATTTCAATCATATGAATGATCCTCTTCCTTTGGTACAATTCCCGAATACCATCGCATGATAAAATAATATGAAGCTAATAATGTTTAGGTTTTAGAAGGGTGGGGTCCCCAATATATATTGCAGCATTAGAATTTTTTAAATTAATATTAAATATTATTTAACTCATTTTAAGTTGAAATCTAAAATGATTTTAGATTATTATTCTTTTTTTTAATGCTTTGATTGATTTTAATTTCTTTACATGCTTTTTTTAGCATATATTTTTAAATAATATAATATTATATGTAATAGCTCTGGGGTATTGCTATGTACATAAATAATTTTTTAGTTTTTAATGCATATTAAATATTTTAATTCGATTTTTAAATTATTTTCATAAGCCACAATTAAAATCCAATTGATTTTTGAAAGTAATTTAAGTGGTATTTTGCATTCTCTAACTATACATTTTAATCATCAGTCATGTAGAGTTCTCCAAGTACTTATATTGTTATTTATTGAATAAAATATAAATAAGTTAAGTTATATTGATAGAAAAATTGTTTCTTGTGATTACTGGGACCACAGATAGATAAAAGTGTGATTCTTGAGTTGCTGCACATGTTTATTTCATTTCCTGTCTTTTATATTATGTTTCTTCACTTTCTGAGAATAAATGCAAAGTATATATGACTAATACTAACCAATGTTTTGCTTGTATGAAGTACTGGCTTAATGAACATTTAGCTGCTGGCTTGTAGAAGTTGAATCTGATGTAAATATGTTTCTGCAAATATATGTCATCCTCTAATTTTTGTAACTGTCTTCAAAAATCTCTCTTGATTGCAACAGAAGGAAGTGTTATTTAATGTTATGTTTTTGCACTGTGTTCTGTAACAAAGAGTCTATTTCAAACTATGTAACTGCAGTGATTGCTTTGTGAGAACTCGTGTGCAAAATGATATGTGGCTTCGTAATAAAGTCATGTCTATTACTGGCTTGAGTTTCATTCTAGTCTAATGTCATGCTTTCAGTGGATTTGATATTATTTCATTTGCAGAATCCCAAATTAAAAATCTGCAAAGCAACCAATCAACTCATGGTATTTTTTGTTGTTGTTGTTGTTGTTGTTGTCGCAATATAAATGAACACTTCAAGCTTGGTAACAATTAAAGGCCTGCAAACAGAATAGTATCATGTACTCTGTCCTATCCATGGAATTAGTGCAATGCTGATTTACCTATCAGGTACACAAATTATTATTTAAGATCTTAATTTCTTGGCCTTCTTTATCCTCCCAAAAAAATTATCCAAATGAACAAGTGTCATTGGATAATGTCCTGTGCATTTAAATACTCTAAATGTACTGGACTTACAAAATACTTAAATGGACTTATAAAGGACTTCATGTCTCAAGTACTTAAGGCATCTTCAAATCTAAATCCAGCATTGAATTAGTTCTTTGGAATTGGGAAGCTACAACTCTCTTTACAGGACTGGTCTTTAACCAATCACACCATTTGGGTTCTGCAAAGAATGCAATCTAGTCTCGATTCAGTTCAATAGCGTAACTATGACAGGGAAATAAGGGTACGTGCCTTGGGTACCATTATTAGAATGCATTGAGCACTCATTTATAACAATTAAATATTGATATTTGTAAGTAAAGTATAATTATTAACTAATAATCATGGTTAATTTTATTATTTTAGTTATTTTTTGTGAGATACACATTAAAGAAAGAATTGAATAAAAACGTTTATTTTTAAAAAGTATTGAACTAAAAATAATAAAATAAATCATCAACACTGATTAAGTTAAAAATGTGATGACATGTGAAACTAGATTGGACATTTATTAAAAGAGTACATCATGACGTTTATTGCTTTGGGGCAAAAATACTTAAATCTGCCCTTGTCCAACACGGATGGAGTAACGATCAGGGAATAAAGAGGTATCGATATCCTGAATGCCAATTTTAAAGGCTGCCATAGATACAAAACTTGAAAAGGCAAACTTCTATTGGGACTGTCTTCTGGTGATTTAGAAAAGTATTATTTTATTAAATGGAATGATACTAACATGATCAATGCATGACAATTTTACGGTAATGAAATAATAGTATATTCATGGAGATATGTGACAACTATAATTGAATTTTCTTCGGCATTAAAATTTCTAATCAAAATGGCAATAATATTTTTTCGTTAAAATTAATTCATATGTTGATAGTTTACGAATAGGTTAGCTTTGCAAAATAGAAAGGAGGGGGATAAAGGTATGAGGAAGTTGGAGACCCATTTATGTCACAATGACTATGATGTTTTAAGTTAAATTTTCGAACGAAGAATGTGAATATATTTACATATGGCTGTAAATACTATGTCAAAAGTAGGTCTAAAGATCTTATCTACCAGGAAATTAATTATTGCTGTGGACTGTGTATTAATTGAGGAAAAAGGATTTTGTATTTAAAAAAATAATAAATTGGATTTTGTACCTGGAACAAGCAATGGGAATTAAATGTGTAAAAGAAGTATAATTAAATGTTAGCCACTGATTAAAGAAAACATTAATTAAGAATGTTCGCGAACGTAACGATCATCGAGAAATGCGTTTAGACTTAAGACAAAATATTTTCAAATTAAATTTTCAACCCTTTTTTTTTTTTTTTTTTTTTCCTGAAAAGATTATCTGCAATCAAAGAACAATGCATTTTAGAATAGAATTATTTTTCTGCCCTCGAATTCTGATTGATGGAAAAGTAATTATAAGCATTTTTCGACAAACTTTTTTTCCCAACAAATTCGAATCCTTCAAAATATAAAGCAGATATGCATCAAATCTTTACAAATTATTTCCTCTTAGATAATACGTACTTAAATGTTATTTCAAAAGTGTCTCTGAAATAAAATAATAATAATAATAATAATTCCAAGTTTGCACTTTTTAAAATTTATTATACATCTAATTAAGCTATCACAACGTTTAATAACTCAATTTATAGATAGTTTTAATATATGCAACTTCTTACTTTAAAACTTTACTCACAAATAAATAACTTTTTTATTTTATACTAAAAATATAAAGCATTAATAAATAAAAAGCATATTAAACCCTTCTCCTTATCCGGCAACATATCTCGGTGCAAACTTAGAGGCTTGTTTCGGACAGCCAGCTCAAGAAATTGCGCCAATAAAACTGCAATTATGTATGTTTTCCGTGTCAAAGTGCAATTCGACAGAACTATAGCAAAACGAAGTTTGTCCTTAGTTCTCAAAGAGTAAAAACAGATTCTAAATGGAGTCTTTTCGTGACAAATCGTGTCGTTGAAATAAGAGGAATCGCCAGTTTAGCATTGTACACTAACCCAACTGATCTTTCCTTTAGATGGAATGACGCTAAAAATTGGTGCAGAGCAGATAGTGTCAGGGGTCTCATCGATCAGAGTCAGATAAATGGATTATATATTAAATATCAAAAATATATTTAAAAAATTCAGAAGGAAAAAAAAGATATATTTTCAAATGTTTTTTTGTGTGATCCCAAATTTTATGGATGCATTCACTCATTTTTCTATTATGAGAATGTGAGAGTGTCTATATTTTTGAATAAGAGTGGCGAGCGGAAAACTGAAAAATTTAAATAGTTGACTTAAAAAAAAAAGAATTTTGCAAGAAAAAGGCTAGATTTTATCCAAAACCAGAATTTTTAAAACACTCATGGTAAGACTAAAAACGATGCATACATTTAGAAATGGCAGTGGATTTATTCGAGAAATAAACTAATTTTATGTGCCGACTTGAACTATCCCTTCTTATTGCCAAAAACATTAGTGGATGCAGCGTGTAGGTACAAGAATTTTAATCTCCAAATAGCAAGAAGATTTTGAATTTTTTTTTTATGAGATCGAAAAAAAACTTGCTTTTGGTGTGCCATTTGCAAAAATTCAAAGAAAAATCTATTCAGCCGCCATCTCCACTCCTACCAAAAGACCATATAAAATCCGCTGGAATTTTTAACGATAATATCGATTTGGCTGACCCACTCTACATATTGTTTGATGAAAATGCAACTGGGAATTTTACATATACTCTTTATCATTTTATACACTTCGTATTAATTAACCTGTTAACCGGGTAATTAACTTATATTCAGTTCGTGTTGCATTGGAGAATTTCGTCATATCCAGTTAACAGGTTAAAATCCTCATCAGAAGATTCCTTTACAATGACACTCACTAGATTTTATCCAGTAAAGGTAGAGTAAGTTTTATATTTCTATATATGTATATATATTATATATAAATTAACAGCGGTTTTATGGAGACAAATAATGAGTTAAATGAGCTTGATTAGAAGGAAATTAATGTTTTCAACAACTCAGATGATTGAATAGAAATTCAATTTTCCATCTGTTGCCTTCTGGGGTAGATTTTGAGAAAAATTAGTATGAATGGCAAAAGAATTTTTAAGATTAGTTGTGGATTCTGAAACTGAAAATTATATTCAAATTGAAACTGAACAATACAATTGTGAAGCAATTTTGAATTTAAGACCACTGATTTATTTAGAAGATGAAACGGCAATTCCACTGATACGGCACATTTTATGCAAATAATTCATACGATGATATAAATATTTGGGCACTATCACCAATAATAATTTAAATCATCGTTTGCGGTATTCAGAAAAGTTTCGAAAAGATGCACGCTCGAGATTCAGAAATGAATTCTAGCCTTGCTAGTCCGTAGAGGAGAGGGATGAGTAGACTCAGTATAAGCACAACCCCCGATAGACATCGGGGGTTGTGGTATAAGTGGGTGATGTGGCTCTGATTGGAATGCCAGATAAATTAGCTTTTAGGTTTTGTTGTTCGTATATTTTCGAGTAGGGATGACGAATATTTTCAGAGCGGTTATTACGTAACCAATATCAAAAAGTCACAAATACAAGTGATCAATACTTTTCAAAGAGGGGTGTGATTCAAATCCTTGATACGATCTTACTGATGATATTTCGATTACAGGTTTTGGATCACGATAGAATGTAACAATCGATACGATATCATTGAAATTTGCCGGAGCGGTGACTTCACTGGAAAATAAACAATCGATACGATCTGTCCAATGGAAGCTCTCGAAAGAAATCTGTGATTGGATTGAAAAGTGAACGGACCGGTTATTGGAATTATCGTATCGTATCATTGAATTGCATATCACTGAAATTTATCGGAGCGGTGATTTCACCGGAAAGTGCGAGGCTTCACTGGAAAGTGCGAAGTCACCACTCAACTTTACGGGAGTGACCGATATTCGTATTTGATGATGCGCTATTCCATACAGATCATTTTTAATTGCTCGTGACATGATTGACTTTGATTACATGTACTCTGTTTACTGCTGGCGCCATCTGTTGGTAGAATATAGGACTAAAGTAAACATTTTAAAGAAATGACATATATTTTTAACTCATCTTTTCCAGAAAATGGTTCACTCTAATAAATAAATTAAATAAATAGTTTTAAGAAAAAAAATAAAATTTAAGAAGTAAGCTGAAACAGATAAATTAATTCAATCACACGTTACTTAAATTAGTAAATTAAGTATTAATTACAATTAATAAATTTTATATTTAATATTAAGTAATAATTTTAAATTAATAATATGATTGAAATAACAGATATTTGGAACGCATATTTAAAAATAACAATAGCAATATTAGTTGTTATTCAAAAAATCGTGGATTATGCATCTCTGTTTTCGAGTACTAATGATCACGTAAGCATGAAGGCGGATTTCTAACAAGTTTTATTATGGTGAAAAAATAAGACCCATCTAAAAACTCTGTTCTTTAGAGATAGTTCATCCTACAAGAATACTTCCACATATTTCATTTCAAGTGGTCATCTACATAGCTTAAAATTATTTTTCCCCAACAAATACCTATAAACTGTTAGATTGATGCATTAAGAATAGCGAAATTTTCTGGATCAGACAAACTTATAATCCCTGGAGTAGGGTGACTTAATTGTCAGTTACATATAGGTTATATCTCTAAACTGAACAGCGAAGATAGTATGATGGATTTTTTTTAAAATGGGGTCAATTCACGGTCACGTGTCAGGTACCAAACAAACCGCTTCTGTTCAATTTTCAGCCGTTCTGCGCATGTCGTGATGTCTGCCGATAACGTTGACACTGTTTACATTGTTGTTGACATTGTTTAGTAAATATTAAGCTAGCCGATCAATTATTAAAAACTTCTGCTTTTTTTTAAAGATATTATTTTGAATTATTTTCTCCAAATTTTCTTAGTTATATATTTTTATTTCTTATATTAAAATTTTAATTAATATTTTCAATAGAATTATTGTTTATGCAAAATTAACTAACATCGCTTTTTAATTCGTCTGGTGCCGCTTTATTCTTTCCTTTCCCATATCCCCCCACCCCCATTTTTTCATCCGAAGGATACATTTTGACAAATGACTATGGCAGTGTTTTTGAAAAATTACATATGTTCTTTTTTACATATTATTTAAATAGTATTGAATGTTGAATTTTATGAATATAGTTCCCCCAGTTAGTTCTTTTTAAAAATAATTATTACTCTTAGATAAGTTAATATTTTAAAGCCTACTAATGAAATTATTGTATTTTTTTTTCTTATGTAATTACTTTTATAAATATTGAGAGTTAGTTATTCGATGTTTTCAGTTTGCTTAGAAGAAAGAACATGAAACTGAAATTAGTATATATTGAATAAATTATATTTACAATTTCAAATTATGAAATATAAAAGGTATGGATACCTTTTTTTAAATCTATGCAACTTATGAATAAATAATTTCATTTTAATTTGTAGAAATCATTAAAGGAAAACAAACAAAATCACACTTTCATAATTTTTATTTACACATTACAAATATATATATATATATATATATATATATAAAATATATGTGATAATTAGTTGAAAAAATATGATCCGATGTATGTTCCAATGTACTCACTAATACAAAAAACTAAAAAAAAACAAACTATTAACTATTTATCAACATTTATTTTTCTAGACACTTAGAAATAATATAAACACAGTATGACAAGAATGTCAATGTAAATGATGAAATCAATTTTATTCAACAGAAACATCCTAGATACTAAAGAACAGTTTTTTTTATCACTAATAAAAACATAATGTTGAACAGTATACTTTTAAAACAGAACATTTATGAAATTTTTTTAAATGCTAAAGTTACATTGATAAAAATTAAATTGAATGAATATCATAAAATAAAACAAAAACATATAATAGAGTAAATTTAATAAACAACAATAAGGTCATGATATATATACATACATATATATATAGAGAGAAGTTAAATAGGATATAAAGAGGAGTTGAAAGAAACACTATTATGCTTTCACAGAATTTTATAATTCAAAATTGATATGTTACAGAAATAGAAAAAAAAAAAAAAAAAAGTGAAACATGCATGTAGCAATGAAGTTGGGAATAAAAATTATATAATAAATGCTGATATGGAAATTGATTTTCAATGAAAAGACCTTTATTTATTAAAACAAAAATCACTGAGGTGCACAGTGTTATAACAGGATATTATGATAACAGTGAATTTCAGTTTAAATACAAGAAACTATTGACATTTCATTTTGAACAATAGAAAAGATGTTTGATATAAATTCACTTTGAATCCATCACAAATCTGCAAATGTAATTAGAAAGCTAGTAATATTCACTTCCACCTAAGTTTAGCATTATAGCAGTTGTTATTTTTGCAATAGGAGTTTGTTTACTTACGTTAATTAAATTTAGATAAGATTTTGTAAAAAAATGCAATGTAATACTCATGTAAACATTTTAAAACCTTCTAAGCATATTCAAAATTATCAGAAATTTCATCAAATGTGAATGAAGTAAATTAGAAATGCACTCATGATTTTGTTTGATTGTATTTGGTGGCAAATCGCTTACCGATTTCTTTTTCTTCGAAGAGTTTTTCTAACAAATTACTGGAACAGCTATATTTAATAAATGGACACAAACTGAAGGAATTCTTCAAAATGATCGGAGCATATCATTGACTTCGAAGGCTTGAAAAAATCTATACCAACGCTATCAACCCAAGACAGGATTGTCGAAAGGAAAATAAGAAAACATTTTATCATGGTAGTCACTCTTGTGTTTCGCATTAAAGCATCCATCAGCACACCAGTATTTCTTCTTTTAACACATAATAAGAGGAAAGAAAATGACTCAAAAATTATAACTTCAAATGTAAACAAAAAATCCGCTTCATACTTGGCGGAGAACGTTAATGGCAGACTGATCGAGGAGAGCGGCGGGGATGAAACTTAAATGCCATGCGCAAGAGGTACATGACATGTGACTTTTACGTCACATGAATTGACCCCATTGTAAGAATGGAAGATATTCAGAAATGTGAAGGAATTCAATGATTCAAAAAATTAACTGTTTATCATATTGTAAATATTTTGTGGCAACAGTTTTTTCTTTCTTTTTCTTCCATATTGTTGTTGTTCGTATTCGTTCAAAAAAATGGAATGGAAATGACAGTTTTTTTCGCTATTTATCTCACATTATTTAGATTCAAGATCAAGTTCAAAGCATTGAGTCTGTTCCAATCGTTAATTAAAAAGGCATTCATTTTAAAAGTCATCCGTCCTCGATTATTATTTTATAATATGTAAAAATTGATTGATTTTAAACAAGTATACAGCGATTTTATATGCAAAGTTTGGATTCGACATTATGACCGTTCTAAGGAGGAAATCCGCATTTTCATTCCAAGTATTTGAATGTCCTGGAATCCAAATCAATACAAAACTTAAGGTTGATTTTTTTTTTTAAAGTTATTCTGCGAATAAATTTGGTGCTTTAAACGAAAAGCTTTTCGAAACATGAAGAATAAAATACTACTGACTGCATGTTACTAGACGCGACTTTTTTCTAAAATTGATAGCTCATTACACAGTATGGCAGATTGCTGAAATTTTGACCTCAAAGAGAGAATTAATGAGGTTAATTTGATATAAAAAAGATTGCACTTGTGATAGAAATGAAAAATTATGATTTAAATGCATTTGTGGCGATTACAAAGATGTCTTAAAATTCTTTGTTGACAATGTATTGTAAGAAAAATATGATATGAGAAAACTGTGTTGTATTTTGGAAATGGAATTCAAAAAACGTATGTTTGAAAAATATATTTCGATGGTTTAATGAGGTTACCAGTTCTTTAAAAACTCTGGTAAAATAAATTCGTCTTCTTTTTTTCAATTTGATGCTGGTGTTAGAATTTTGATGATAGATAGGTGACATTTGCGATTCACTTAGTCAAAAGTTTTGGAGCCAATTTCTAGATTTTTCTCAGGAAGCTTTTCTACTAGCAGTTTTCATTAATGACGTTTGGAATCCATTGGGGAAAAGTCGCGAACAATTCTGAGAATTATAGTTTCAGGTCTTCAGATGGGTTTCAGAAAATTTATCTGTAATCACAAGCTGTAAAAAAAAATGTTGATAGTGCTATTTAAAATATTGATGAGACCCTAAAAGTCAACTGATGTCTATAGCTGATAATCAATCAATATCAGATGGGATCTCTAAATTTAGGAAAAATAGCTAACGAATAAAAGGTAGTATTGATGTCATGCAGTCGGCCACAACAAATCCTGTCGATACTGCTACGTTCAGTGGTGGCGGGGTGGTCGGCTGTACGCAAGAAGAAGCTATTGATGTCATCGGCAATAATGATGAGCCGGCTTGGTTTCACACTTATACGTCATGAGTTTTTATTTTTACGCTTTATAGTGACAAGTGTTCCAGACGACATTTTTCATTTTTGGAAATTTTTAGCTAATTTTGAAATGCCTCCTAAAAATGATTTCGGTCTTCATTTTATACCAACCACAATAATCCTTGGTGTGTGATTATTCCAGCCTACGCTCCCTGCATTTCCTGTTACATTTCATATAAAAAAAAGCAGTTCCTTAATTGACAATGTCAGCAATTCCACTGCCGATTCTGTGATATCAACTCGCAGACATTATCTCCAAATATTCCAAGATGTATAGCCATAATGATTATCTGGTTTTTTATCACCTTATTTGTTCCATTAATGTTGACGGGCAGCCAAGACCAAGAGTGATGAATATAGCAATTTCCCAGAATTCCTAAACTCGAGGATAAGACAAGTTCCTACTTATAAATCGTCACCCCTGATGATGTGCGCTTCCAGTTTTCTGACAACTGTTTTCCTTCATTTGTAGATAAGTTATTCATTTTCTATTTCAAATGTTTAATTTAAATAACCAAACTCTATCATTTAGACTGTGCGTAACTCTAACTTTGTCAAATCCTCAGTGGAATTATTTAAAATTATGTCAAGAGTTCTTTTAAAATCAGGCATATAAATATCTTAACAAAATTTATTTTATTCAAAATTGGTGGTGAATTTGATATTTTCATGAAAATCCATATAATTGCCATATAATAATCATTGGTTAATTAGTGGGAAAATTTTCTTTTGTTTAAATAATGCATATTATAGGTTGTAATATTCATTAGCCTTTCGGTGATCAATTGTTCACCCGAAATCTTCATATTTAAAATAATTGGCCTTATCAAAAAGCTTGATCCTCAGACAGAATCGCGTACCGATTTCGCCAATTTTTATTTCGTATGAAAGTTAATGATATATAGATGCATCATCAAAGGCAATTGCTTTCAAGCATTTCTGAGAAAAATCTCGTACACACCACTTCACTGTGTATTTTTTGTGGGGAAAAACATTGTTGATGTTCTCAGATAGAATCAATTTGCAGGCATGATCAGCCAATCAAAATGCTCTATTATAAATATGGAATCATAATTTCTTGGGACGCGAGCATCTTATTTACAAAATAAAAAGGGATTTTTTTTTTTTTTTTTTAAATTTCTCTCACAAATAAAGGGTACAAAAGAGAAGGTAGTCTTTGATAATATATCGAGCGGTAATGAAAAAATCTGGCGAAATCCGACCAGTAGTTGGAGCTAGGCGACTGATTTACTGATTTTCTTAATTATTTTAAATATATAATTTGTATTCAGATAATGTTATTACATTTTTAACATGGTGATTAATTTAAAGTAAAAAAATAACCATTAAACTTTTAACATGATTTATAAGTTGATATCTAAAAGTCATTTATATTGTTTTATTCTGGCGATCACCGTTTAGTAACTAACGGGGATTAAGTTAATATTTCATAATCGAAAGGCCATATATTAAGATTATAAAAATTTGACAAAACGTTTAAAATTTTTGACAATTCAAAAGGATTGACCTCGCAAATTTTTATATTATTTATTTCAATCATTCTGTATATCGTACTTGCTTCCGGTGTTGATACATCGAAAGCAAGTATAATATAAATTTGTAAAACTATAATAATAATGATAATTATGTGCAATGTTAAAAGGTGGTTAGTTTGTCATTCTAAATGGGTAATAATTTTGTTGTTTCTTTTTGCGCTATAACTGAACTGATGTGCAATGATTTTTATTATTTTCTAAATGCTAATATTTCATATTTTTAAGTTTTCAATAGTTGTGTTTTATTGGTAAAAATAGGTTCTGTGTTCCTTTAACATGGATCAGAGCATTTTAATGAGGCAACTAGTATAGAATACAGAATTGAATTTAGTTATCTAGAACACAACACAATAAAAAAAAGGTTTCTATAGTTATGATTTAGCAGTATTCTTGATAATGTAAATTGTCATATAAAACTTAAACAAGACGACAGTTCTTCATTAATAGAATACGAAAGCATCAGAACTTTTAGACCTTTAAAATGAAAATTCAGATATTTAAAAGAAGATTCTGTATTTAAAATCCTGAAAATTTCTTGGAAATTAAATGAATATCAATTTATCTTCAAGACTGAATAGTAAGGCAGCGTTTTTGATAACCACACCCACTTGTATGCCCATTTGTATCTATATGAGATTTTTATGATCTTCAAAATAAGTATGCGGCTGGTTTCATTCATTTATTGATCTCCGTTGCCTGTTATTAATTTAAAAATTTTTGAAACTTTTGTTTAAGGCACCATTTTGAACAATAAAGGCAAATGCGTAATAACAACTTTGATTTAAAATCGATGTTAACTTAAAAAAAATAATAAGGTGTATGCAAAGTCTGTTTTGTCACACTATTAATGAAAATATATCGATTTTTTTTTCTAAGCTATAAAGCTTTATTCCCTAGACCTTTGACGGACTAATGATTATTGACTCGCCATACCCTGCAGTTTTGTTTCTATGGTTACACTTAGTAACTATTTGCTTTAAATATAATATTTTACTCTTTAATCATATTTGATTTCGTAGATTCAAAAACCAACACCCAATCAATATTTACGTTTTTGACTTTAAACACTATGAACCAATAAATAACTGTGTTTCAGCTTAAGTTTATTTGTTAAGTTAAATTAGTCCCATTTACAAACTAGATTACTGTGATTTTAGGACGAATTTCTTAACCACTTCTCGGTTCTCTTTGACTCATGTTTAAGTAAGGAGCAAAATAAGAGATGAAAAAGAAAGGAAAGTCATCTGAAAAGCTGCCAATTCAAATATTTCTCCGTCCGCCTGATAGATGCAAAACGACGAAAGACATATTTAAATATTTGTTTGTTTTATTTCGCATTTGCAGTATCTTCGGAAAAGAGCATACGTCCAATCATAAATGTTCAATTTACTTTCAAAAGTTGTTCACTTTCATTATTAATTTTATCATTGTGTTGTATGTTGTTGTGAACACTGCTTTATTCGCGTTTCTTCCCAGTAATTTTGAGCTGAATAGAGGTAATGCTGCTGTAACAATAACATCTATAATTCATCGATGGATTTTGTGTTCTAGAATGAATAAATTGCATAAACTATCTTTTCATGTTATTGAATCATCTAAATGCTATAATCTGTATTCTGAAAACAGTAAATCTAAATTTATTTATCTTTGGTCTTGTATCTCACTCCTCATACTTACCTACCTCGGTATCTGTAGCATGATATCGACCTATCCTCACCCACTCGACCCTTTACTTCTTGGGTACTTAAAATCGTGGTTTCTTTTAAAGATATTCATTCGTACAGTTTATGCAGTTGTCATGGTTGCAATGATGATGTTGCCAGTAACCGTATTTGCAATGTATTACACAGCAATGTGCCAACATTTGTGCGGTATGTTAAGAAAATTCAGAAAATCACTTGAAGCATTTGCAAACCATGATTCTGGCGAAATTCTTAAACTATATTTATTCATCAGGAAAATCGTTTCAGACACTGATTCAGAACTATCGATTTTGATGTTCACCTGTTCCTTATATTATGCAAGTACCACTTATTTTGGACTGGCTACTATAATCCACTATGATGTTTTCTGGAATGAAGTTGCAATCGTGCCGTTATCTACAATATGGCTTTTATTCGCCATAAATTTTGCAGCTTTTATGGCGATGGCTGTATCTGGTTCTTCAATTTATGAAGAATATGCAAAAATATGGAACAGCGTACAAGAAACAATCAGTCCAGAGCAAAAATTAACTCCTGCCCAAAAAAGATTTCTGTCCGTTGCTGAAAAGGAGTTGGCTGTCACAGCTTGGAAAATAGCCCCCGTTAAGAGAAGCTTCATTATTGCTACTTTGGGAACCATTGTGACGTACTGTGTTTTATTTGATAATCTCTAATGATGCATGACAAATTTATTAGCTGTATGAGCTCTGCTTTTAAAGTAAATAAATGTATTGAGGAACAAAATAATTTTCTATTCTTATTTAGGCAACAACAATCTTATAACAACCGCCTTTAGTGACTAGTTGTTTCCCTGGGACTTAGACTGTGTTTTTACTTTTAATTAAACTTCTTTGCATAAATTTATATTCATCAATCCTTCAAGAAAATATTTTTAAGCACCAATAGAAATTAAAATCGTCTTATTTTAATAATCTTGTTCATTATGTATATGAACTATCCTAATTTCTAAATTCCCATGAAATCACAATTTAATAAAAACGAGTTTATCTGGTTCATATATCGTCTAACTTTCTTGATATTTTTTTCGTAGTTTTCATGTAAGAAAATAAGATTAAAATATCTTACATGGATATTAAACACTATCTTAATTAGCTACCAACAATGAAACGAAGTCATGCTGTTAGACATTTGATGAAACAATGAAAATGGTTTGAATTTCGGAACAGCGTAATATATAATTGAATATTATACAAAAAAAAAAAAATATTGCAAAAATTCAGGGAACATTTTTAATTTTAAAATGGTGCAAAACTTATTTTATGGAGAACGTGATTCGAACTCATTAGTCAATTTTACTGTGGTTTGTTGTATTTTATTTTTATTATTATTAATTTGCTAATTTTCTAAAAAAGTATTAAGAACATTTACCACCGTTTCGAAACTGCTATCATTAAGCAAATGAAATTTCCCCACCTAAGACATATTCTTATCAAATGCTGTAAATATCGTATTGATTTAAAAGTAAATAAATATATCTTAAATATACGGTCGTTACCAAAGCCAAATGAATCTCATGACCTTACAAAATACTATTCTTTCAAACGTATATCTTGTTTATTCACTCCCAATAATGGAGAAAATAACCGAGAGGGAAAAACTTCCTTTTTGGGGGAGGGGGGGGGTCAACCTGATTTGCTGTCACTTTAACACCAAAATTGTAGATTTGTTTTCTAAATTTAGTCTAAATTCATCGACGACACTGCCTGTCAATCAGTCTGCTCTTTCGTGTAAGAGTGTTCTAATCAGTGGCGAATTTCAGAGCATATGGGCTGAGGTAGAACGGAGATAGATAAATTAGTTAATGTTATTAGCCTATCTATAAATATTTTTATATTATATATTTATAAATATAATTATAAGTTAAATATTTTTTAAAGAAATATAAATTCTAAAAATTGTAAAATATTAGTAAACAATGCGAGTTCCCATTCTTAAACAATGCGTGTTACATTATAATCGTTATTAAATTAAAGTAGAATTAATTTCCTACTTTTAATAGATTGGATTATTAATTTTTCATTTAAATGGTTATTTTATATTCTAGATAAAAGTACAATAAAATTATTATTTTTGATTTTTTTAAACTTTGTTATTTCTTTATAATCTATTAAAATAATTACTTTTATTTGTAAAATTGTACTTAGAAATAACAATAAATTATTGACAAATTATATTACTTTGTCAAATATATTATTCATGATATACGAACTAATAAATATATATACGTCTGCACACACATAAAAATTAACTAAATTAGTAACATGTTGATTGAGTTAATGTTTGAAATGTAAAACTAAATTTACTAGTTAAGGAGTTCATAATATGCATTATCTAGAGCCGTAATCTCTCATTGGTGCTAGCTGAAACCAGCGGAAGTGATCCCCCCGAAATTTTCTCACGTACTGTAATAAATGTACTGGTTTATTATTAATAGTATGCTTTTGGTAACAGAATTACGAAAGACCCTAGTAATGTGTAATTTTTGGCGATTAATCGTTGGGATGAGTTAATATAAAAGTACTAAAAGAATTGAATACACATTTTGGACACCTTTTTTCCGACAGAATAAACTACGATTGTAGATCCCAAAATGCCATATCAAATTTTATTTATTTAAGCAATTGTATTTTTTGAGTTATTACATTTGCATGCATGCGAAAACACCGACGACTCGGTTCAAAATTTGAAAGGGATCTACAATTTAGAAGCAAAATCTGTATACCAAGTTTCATTTATCTAGCTCTTTATGTTTTGTTATTTTGTTCCCTTGTATCCAAGCAGCCGAATAGATAAACTTCTTCTGAATGGATTTCATGCAAAATTTGATAGAAATCTACAAATTTAGAGTAGAGACCATACACCAAATCTCATCCATGTAGCTAAGTGCTTTTGAGTGATCCTCTTCATACACAGACAAACATAACTCCGTGTTTTTTAAGATCAGGGAAATCTGAAGCGCGGACATTCCTCAAAATCACTACTTGAGATTTTGAGGTGACTTTCTATTTGTACTAATTTTTGTTAAATACTCTCTTTTTGAACAATACTTCGTACACGAAAAAGTGAAAAATAAAGTATCCGCCATGGTTTCCATATGCAATAAATAACTGACACTTGATTTATAACTTGATGTCTTCAAAGAAAGAAAACGGGCTTTATTATTTTACTGTTGGTTGATTACCACAGTATTCTTCTAAATGAATGGCTGGAAACTTTACTCCTAGACCAGCGTTTCTCAATCTGTGGTACACATACCCTCCCCTCCTTAAGATACGTGAGGTGGCTCAGGAGTTATGCAGAAGAAAAAAAGATGTAATAGGGTGTGGATGATAGGGCAAGGGATATACGAGTAAAAGACATTTTAAATACAGAAGATCCTTTACAGACCTTGTTACATCAAACTTTATTATTTTGCTGTGCAAAAAAGCTTTAAAGTTTAAAGAAAATGAAAAATATCTATGCATTTAGATCGCACACAATCTTTTTTTTTTTTGTCGTTTTTAATATACAACTGTTTTTTAAAAAAATATTACGCGTATGTCACTTTTGTAAGCCAAATATGATGAAGGGGTGGCTTGAACTCGTGTGCCATATACATGTTTTAAACCATTAGTAACAACCGATGGCGGAGGAAAAAAATCAAATTGCACACGTCACTTCAAGCTCACAGACGACAACATTCAAATTGGGATCGTCGAATTCTATTTTTACAATTTAAGCTCCATAGTTTGGAAAAAAAAAAAAAAAAAAAAAAAAAAACGTGATTGATACATCAATGATATAAAAAAACAAGCTGGTATCTGAATTTTTTTAGAAACAAACAAAAAAAAAAGTTGGTTAGAATTTTGGTTGTTTAGAGTTGGTTAGAATTTTGTAATTTGAAAACATTTTTTGACGGGGAAAAAGATGTTCTTCGAATCCTCGATAAGTAGATATCCGTGAAGAATCTGAAATTCTTAATCTATATAAAAGGGAGATAACACTGACTCACTCACCATGAAATTTCTGAAATCACGAGACGTAGAAATTTGTATATAATTGCCTCTTGATTAAGAACTAAAAAAATGATATTCTAAATTTTAGTTCGAATTTCAATTACCTAAAAATTAACCGATATTTTAATTTATTTCAACATAACTTCAAAGTGTATTGTTGCACGAAAACCACTTTTTAAAATTTAACATTCCATCGATTGCTACTTTGTAATTATCGTGTTCAGTCGTACGTAAACAAAGACAGAGAGACAGAATTCCTTTCATTGGATTTCGTTCAAAATTTAAAAGAAATATACAAAATTAGTGTAAAGACATATACAAAATTTCATCTTTCTAATTCAAAACGTTTTTTCATTATCGAGTTCGCAGACAAAATAACAAAAAATCATAATTCAAAAAATGTGTTTCTCAAAATTAGGGACGTCTGAAATGTGGAAAATCGTTAAAATGTCGACTTCGAATTGTTTGATATTCACAGTGCCTTTTCTTTATATACTTCGTATTCAAGAAATTAAAAATATATAATAGTTAATAACTAACAATTTAATCTTTGATTCATAATATATAAAAACAGAAACGGGGTTAAAAATATTGATAAGATTTCTTGAACTTCATTTCGGAAATCTAGATTTCTGAGTTTGGTTTGGTTTGGTTATATTAACGTCCCGTTTAAAGCAACACTAGAGCTATTTTGGGATGGATCTCGTAATTTTGAACCGCGGTCAGATGACGAGGACGACACCTGAGCTGGCTCCCCCCTCTCCACACCACACCAGCGGGACTAGATTTCTGGAAAAAGACTTCAAAGTTAAAAAAAAAAAAAAATGAGAAAGAATCAGAAATGGAACGGTTCCGACCAGACCAATGTCGTTCGTGGAATAATGTTCATTTCACCATTGGTACGAATTACAATAGTTTTAGCCTATCTATAACAATAATCTCTATTAATTTCAAAGAATGCGCGCGCATTTGTGTGTGTTGGCACTGTACATAATAGACCGTTTGACTTCGACCAAACTAATTTTACACATAACAAACATTGGAAAGTAGAAATGAACACCTTGGACTCCTATAGGCAAAAGATATTGTTCTCCATTATATTATCCGAAATTTTGGAATGCTGGCCTCTTTCGTAAAGATATCGTAGTAATGTTTTGGGATATTTTGAGCTAATAGGATAGTATGTTCTTTATCCCTCAACAAAAAGCATTAAAATTTTGAAAACATCTAAGCCGTGTTATTTTAATAATCTTACATCTGCTCTCTTTATTGTGTACTAGCCGCCTTTGGCGACCAGCCGGTTCGCCAATCTTAATGTTCGTTAAAATTTTAATAATTAAATATTTTATGCAATTTCTACTTTAATAGCTTCTTCATCAAAATATTTTAAAACTTCAAATTTTGATTATCATATAATTCATTCATAATATTATAAAGGCCTTCAGTCATAACGTAATATGTATCTCTCTCATTTTCTGTTAGCACCCGTAGAATTTATGCTTTAAATTAAAGTGGAAAGAATTAATCTTCAATTAATATAATAATATTTTTTACTGAAACAAAGCATTTTTTTTTATAATCTGATTACTGAAAATAGAGTCACTCAGCGTTTAAACTTTATGCGCACTAAAGAATATCTTTTTTTAATTTATGTAATATCTCAAGAGTTGGTCAACAAAATTTTCTTAGATTCATTATGAGCAGATCGATTAATTAACAATGTTTAAATTTAAATGCATCAAACACTAAGAAAATAAAACGAATCGTTTAAAATAAACGGTTAAAAACAGATTTAAAAAAATACTTAAAAAACTATGTACTTAAAACTATAAGCATATACAAAAAATATATAACTAACATAAATACAATTTACTTACAAAAGCATGCAACTAACCCAAAAATAATTTAAATCATCCATTGATAACGTTGTCATAGCAACAATCAGAACAGAATGCGCATGCGTGAATTTTCTTCGCCGGTTACGTAACGCAAATACGTGATTTTTTCTACGCCAGTTGGGGTAACGCTACGCGGATTAGAAAATTTAATTTTCCTTTATTCTGTTTTATTTTAATTCAAAAGTACTTCAGAATGAATCTGAAAGATCGATTCATTAACAATGTTTAATTTTAAATGCATCAAACATTAAGAAAATAAACAGAATTGATTGAAATAATCCACCGAAAAATTTTAACCCTAGCCTCATTACTGTTGGGAGAAAAAAAAACTGAAGCCTTTCTCGTTTGGCGGTGGAAGATTTTTTTGGCGGAAAAGTTGGCGGTGGGGAAAATGGAAGATTTTTTTGGCGGGAAAGTTAGTTTTTAATTAATAATTAAAATTCTAATTAAAATTTCAAAAAAAGGGACCCCAGGTGCACATTCCCGGCCTCTAAGGTATACATGTACCAAATTTGATAGCTGTATGTCAAATGACCTGGCCTGTAGAGCGCCAACACACACACACACACACATTGAGCTTTATTATAAGTATAGATATGAAGCTTTTTAATGGAATTCGAGAGTCCAATTTTATGACTTCATAATTCCATTAAAAAACGAAAACGCCAGAGAAATCTATTTTAAACTGCACGTTGTCTTTTGCAGTAATGTAACTTCATTTTCTAATTTTTCATATAAACTCCACAAATACGATAAATATTTCTTCCTGAATGAAAACCACGTGATTAAATATTTGATGAAACAATGAAAACGGTTTGAATTTCATTGCAACAATATTTAAAAATTGTATAAAAAATATTTTAAAATAAATGACAAAATTAAAAAAAATTTATACAACCAAACCTAACTATAATTTTAAAAAAAATTTTGAAATTTAAAATGGTGCACAGAAAGTCAATTTTGGGCATGGTATTTTCAAAAATTATTGCGGAAAGTCACCAGAAATCTAGTTAAATTTTTAAATAATTGAAATAAAAAGGCTTCGAGGTGCACATTCACAGTATTTAAAATATATTTGTATCAAATGGGCAGCTCTAAGCCAGAGCGTCTGTCATATAGAAAGCCAAATTACACACACAGACACACGATATCTCTTTTAAAATTAGCAGAGATTTTGATTTATGACTCATTAGAAATCCGTAAGATAAACTAAACTATCTTAGACATTTTCGAGAATTTTAAATTTCTTCACAAGAAAAACCTTTAATTAAAAATAAAAATTTCATTTTTTTAAATTATAAACTTAATTTCTGAAAATAATTTTATTGAGAGTAACACACAATCCATACATACAAAAAAATATAAGTAAAGATATGCTGAAAATATTATCGAAAACCATATAATGATTCGATACTCCCTATATCAAAAACAAGCTTTCTTCATAGATGCTTGAAAAGATAAGATTAAGTATCAGTGGACTTATTTTAGTGTACTTGCCTTGTTTATAAAGATTGCATCGCAATTCAAGAAATATTTTGCTGAAACATACTTTTTAATGGAGGAAATTTCTCAGATATTTTTTCCCCATTCTCTTGTGTAAATAACTATTTATAGAGAATATTTTTATATTTCATATAGAAATATTAAAAAATATTTTTATATTTCACTTCTATTAAGTTAAGTAAGTTCATGTCTTACACAAACAGTTTGATAAAAGCGACTTGTTATCAAACATTTCAAGTAATTCACTCGACAGAAGATTCCGACCTTAGTGTTTATATATTCTAGCAAAAACTTGAACGTTTGCCAAGAATTAGCTGATCAGTGTGTTCAGGCGGATGTGTGTGTGTGACAGTTCATCAAGATGTCCTTCAAATTAGATTTTCATACGCATATCCTTCCACCGGAATGGCCAGATTTAAAACAGGTTTAGTACATCTTTATTTGTTGTTTTTATGTCTTTTACAATAAATTTTAATTCAACCTTTATAGCTTTTAGATATCGCCAGAAATGTTTAGTACATCTTTATTTGTTGTTTTTATGTCTTTTACAATACATTTTAATTCAACCTTTATAGCTTTTAGATATCGCCAGAAATGTTTAGTACATCTTTATTTGTTATTTTTATGTCTTTTACTACAATAAATTTTAATTCAACCTTTATAGCTTTTAGATATCGCCAGAAATCTTTTCATTGATGTAAGCATGCTAATTGTGAAAGACCGATATGCGGCAAATGTTGAAATTCTCTGTTGAATGCAAGTATTCTTATAATCGCTTAGTGTATGTTCGAAATATTTTTACTTGTACCGCGAATGGAGACATTCAACTGCAACCTATTAAAGCGTACTTTATTATGAACTAGCCGCCTTTGGCGACCAGCCAGTTCTTAATGTTTGTTAAAATTTTCAATTAAATATTTTATATAACTTGTCATTTAATGACTTCTTCATGAAAATATTTTTAAGCTTCAAAATTTGATAGATCATATAATTTAGTCATAATCATATAATTCACTCTAAAAGCCTTAAGCCATAATGTATTATGTATATCTCTAATTTTCTGCCGGCTCCTGTAAAATTACAGCTTTAAATTAAAGAGAAAATGATTAAACTGAAATGAATATAAAATTTTTTTTTACTGAAACCAAGCACTATTTTTTAAATATGAATATTGAAAACAGAGTCGCCCAGCATTTAAATCTTACGTTCACTACAGAATATCTTTCATAATTTATGTAATATCTCAAGAAATATTCAACAAAAATTCCCCAGATTCATCTTAAATTTCAGTTTTACTTTCGAAAGGATTTAAATGACGTGAATAACAATAATTTATTTTGTTTTGATCTAGAAATATACTTCAAAAAATTGTGAAGTCTAAATTTTATAGAGTCCTTTGGTCCTAAGGAATCATATTCTGCGAAATTTTCTTGACGCTTTAACTTTCAAATAAGTAAATGAACATTTCTATCTTCTGCTATCTAATCTAGTCGATTTATGAAGTACTGAATAGAAAAGTTTAGAACAATAAACATTTTCATAATCTTAGGTCAATTTGCCTTGAGAAACTTAGGCTGCTGATTGAGGTATCATCTTTGAAACGGTCGATGAAGAGACCTAAAATCGCCCGTTTTTATAGAATAGTAATATTCAAATAGTCATAAATCAGTTTTAGTGACTGATTTAGTTGATTGGAGTGCAACTCTTTTTTATTTAAAATATTAGCATCTCAAGGATATTTTTTTAAATATAATTTACAGAGCAGAGGTTCTAGATAAAAAGCCAAACATTCGTAATTTATTTTAGGATTTATAGAATAGAGTTACATTTAATTTAATTATTTACTTCATTTAGACCATTTTAATACAAGCATTTCTATTATTAAAGGTTGACAAATTAGCCGTTGGACCTTGAATTAAAAGGATATATATCAAACCATGCTTGTCTTAAATAAAGCTGATTTATTGAATTAAAAATGTAGATATTTTGAAAGATCATAGAAATCTTTGCGTTTACTTTTTCTAAAATACCATATTTCATTTCACATGGACACGTGCTGAAAATTGCATCTTTATATGCTTAATTTCCAGTAACAGTTGATTTATTTTTAATTTGAACTTTTGTCCATATGATGGCAACACGTTGATAAAAGTTAATTTTTTCTCATTGAACTGTTACGTGCTCGTGCAGGTTAAATTTTATTTTTATTTAAAGCGAAATAAATTGTGGAAAAATATAATTTTATTATTTTTTTATAAATTCATTAAAAATAAAAATTTAATTTGCTGATTAAAATATTAATGTCATTAAAAACAATAATTTTTTGCTCTTCAGTATGATGTAAAAATCAATTTTGAGCAATCAATCAATTATTTAAGTTAAAATTACAATTATGCGATTGCAATACGTACTTAGTAATAGTTTGTAGCATTTGAATTACTCCTTCAAAAATTTCACTAACTTTGAGATTCGAAGGAATAGTCGCAAATTATTTCTATGTAATATTATGCAGAATTTTGAATATGCGATTATAAAGGCATTTCAGTCAACTGCGGATTTTGCTGTATTTTCATTGAGAAGTTTTAACGCAATGCATCTTTTCTCATTTGTACGATAATTTGAACTATATTCCTTTGCAGCGCTACGGTTACGGAGGTTGGTTGCGAATAGAGCATTCTCTTCGAGACAAACAAAAAGCTACCTTGTACAAAGATGACGGTCAATTTTTCAGAGCTATTGAAAGTAATTGCTGGTCTCCCGAAGAAAGAATCGAGGATATGAACAAAACAGGTAGATTTCAATATTTTTTTCAAAAGTAAAGAAAGAAAATGAACATATGTGTCAGTATCTTGTGGTGGTAGTTTCATAAGCCAGTTAACAACCTCCGGACACGAGTGATCACTTTTGTCTAGTGGTTATGTTACGCGGCTACGAACCCTAACGTTGCGATTTCGCTCCAAAGCAACTCAACCGCGACAATCTCATTCAAATTCAGAGTAATTATTATAAAGAAATTAAAGACCACTCAAGCTTCACTTTAACTTCTATCTTATTTTCCGATGCAGAGAACCTACACACTTACACAAAAATGCTGTTTCAGCTAAATTCATTTCTAAAACTTTATAAATTCTGAAGAATTTACTATGCTTTCTTCTACTTTTCTGCATTTCTATATATGGCTGCATGGTCGTGATTCGGAAAAAGAAATTTTAATATTGGCACTAAATTCATTTTTTTCCTTCTTCATGAAAGAATAAAATATATTCTTTACAGAACTGCATGCTTGTCTTTATTCGCCTTCCCTCCAACTCAAAATACTTTTTTATATATTTATACTAGCCGCCTTTGGCGACCAGTCGGTTCGCCAATCTTAATGTTCGTTAAAATTTTAATAATTAAATATTTTATGCAATTCCTACTTTAATAGCTTCTTCATCAAAATATTTTAAAACTTCAAATTTTGATAGTCATATAATTCTCTCATAATATTATAAACGCCTTCAGTCATAACGTAATCTGTATCTCTCTAATTTTCTGTTAGTTCCCGTAGAATTTATGCTTTAAATTAAAGTGGAAAGGATTAATCTGCAATTAATATAGTAATATTTTTTACTGAAACAAAGTATTTTTTTGTAATATGATTACTGAAAACAGTCACTGAGCGTTTAAACTTTATGGGCACTAAAGAATATCTTTCCTAATTTATGTAATATTTCAAGAATTTGTCAACAAAATATTCTCAGATTCATTATGACCAGAACGATTAATTAACAATGTTTAATTTTAAATGCATCAAACACTAAGAAAATAAAACGAATCGTTTCAAATAATCGGTTGAAAACAGGTTAAAAAAAACTAAAAAAACGATGTACTTAAAACTATAAGCGTATACAAAAAATATATAACTAACATAAATACAATTTAATTACAAAAACCTGCAACTAACCTAAAAATAATTTAAATCATCCGTTGATGATGGTTGTCATGTCAACAATCAGAATACAATGCGCATGCGTGAATTTTCAACGCCAGTTACGTTAACGCAAATGCGTGAGTTTTTCTACGCCAGTTGGGGTAACGCTATGCAGAAATTTTTAATTTCTTTTATTCTGTTTTATTTTAATTCAAAAGTACTTAAGAATGAATCTGAAAGATCGATTCATTAACAATGTTTAATTTTAAATGCATCAAACATTAAGAAAATAAATAGAATTGTTTGAAATAATCAGCCGAAAAATCTTAAGCCTAGCCTCATGACTGATGGGGGAAAAAAAAAACTGAAGCCGTACTCATTTGGCGGTGGGGAAAATGAAAAGATTTTTTTTGGCGGGAAAGTTAGTTTTTAATTAATAATTAAAATTCTAATTAAAAATTCAAAAAAGGGCTATCCTATCTTTTAAGTTAGATCAAACTGCACACGGTGTGCAAATTTGATGAAAATCGGTTAAGTAGTTTAGGAGTCCATCGCGGACAAACAACGTGACACGTCATTTATATATATTAAGATGTAACGATGTTAGACTGCTGCCATATTCAAAAAAATGCCGCCATAATAAAAAATTATAAATCAGTTTATTTAAACTTCGAGTTTATAGGATTAAAAATGAATTTATTATTCAGATATTATTTTCAATGAGTCCGATTCATGATCATTGAAGAGAGGCGCGAAAAAGCTTCACTAGCGAGAATTTTAAAGCAAAAAAAAGGGGGGGGGGTAAAAAGGGAACCTGGTGCTATTTTAACAACTTAGTAAGGAAAATTCCCTTCTTGGAAGTAAAATTAGAAATTAAAACTGGCGAAATGCTTTCATAGTAAATTAAGAAGTTAAAGCTATAAAATTCTGAAGTATTTAAAAAAACAGTACAACTCGGAAGTTTTTTCTTCAATTTAAACTGAAATTATATGTAAGTCATAAAAGAAATGTTGTAGTTCTGCTAAAAAATATTTATCAAGTAAATTAAATTTTTAATGCAATTACTATTTTATGCTAAATGCTGCTTTACCCGTAAATAATCTTTTTTTTTTTTTAATTTCAAAACCAGATATGCAATTGTTATTACCAAAGCATCGTTATATATTTCTTAGTATATTTCAGAATTTACGCTCTTTTTAATTTCATCAGAAATATAGCGCAAATCTTTCTTATTGTCAACAGTTCAGCATCATGGCCACCTAAATTAACCTTCTAAAGGGCCATTTTTTTTCTAGTCATATTATGTTAAAATATTTTAATCTTGAAATTAGAATAAGAAAAGGGATTGATTTAACTTATTATATAAATTTTATTTTATTAATTAATTAATTTGGTTAATTAATAATTAAGTAACAAATCAAGACGCATCGTTTTGTGCAAGACAAAGAACTGAAGCACCTAAGTTTCTGACTTGCTAAAAAAATTTGTCAGAACTTACGCCAACCTACATAATTTCATACAAAGATTGATAAATTTGGTGGGAAGCATACTTCCCACGGCACTAGAAAGGGTTAAACATGAGAAACAAAATAGTGCTTTTTTTACTTCTCAGCCATATAACCAACTAAGTATAGAATAAATTTACTTGCGATATTTTCTTTTTTAAAGACTTTTATATAATGTTCAAATTTATCTTTGTTTTGCGGTGATTTACATTTTTTTATACGTTTATCGTAGTTTAGAAGTATTAATCAGTAAAATATTTCTCTTACCTTCATTTATTAGTCGCCTTTGGCGACCAGCTGGTTTGGAATTGATATATCGGTTATATTTGATTTGAATTAAAATGCTTAGATATAATTTCATATCCATGATTCTGTGAATTGTAGGATATTAAAGAAATATTTCTTTAATTGTCTTTTATATGTTCCGTTCTCTGTGGATATAAAACTTTCTAATGGAGGCTAATTCCATGACATCATGGTGCTATTGAAAATGTAAACGCGTGTTTCTTCTGTCTTATCAATTTCGCTGTATCGTAACTTCCCATTTTTGTCCGTCTCAGATATTAAACAAATTCCTTCAAAAAATTAAACAAATTCCTTCACACGATTAACAACAAATTCCTTCAAAAAATTAAACAAATTCCTTCACACGATTAACAACAAATTCCTTCACACGATTAACAACAAATTCCTTCACACGATTAACAACAAATTCCTTCAAAAAATTAAACAAATTCCTTCACTCGATTAAACAGATTCCTTCACACGAAAATCACACGATTAAATATTTGATGTACCAATGAAAATGATTTGAATTTCAGGGCAATAATGTAATCTATTGTCGAAAATCAGACGAAAAAATATTTATAACAAACTGCAGAAATTCAGCAAAATTCACACGACTATTATTTCATATAATTTTGAAGTGGTGTAAAATTTATTTTTGTGCAATAATATTTTTAGGAGTTAATGCAGAAATTCCGCTTAATTTATATTTTATATTTGTTTGGTTAAATAAATAGTCTGGACAGTAAAGCACCAACACACACACACACACACACACACACACACACACACACACACACACACACACACACACACACACACACACACACACAGACACACACACACACACACACACACACACAGACACACACACACACAGACACAGACACAGACACACACAGACACACACACACACACCTTTGTTATTTGTATAGATAAAGACATTAACTTTCACGCACCTGTCTACGAAATTTATAGAGTTATGTTTGGTTCTAAATTTTGAAGGGCTTATCAGTAATTAAGAAGGAAAGAGGTATTTTAGAAATGCAAGCAATTATTCAATATAGAAAAATTGTCATTTGCAAATATTTGTTTAGCAATCATCTCTAAATTATCATACATTGTTTGGATTTTAAGGGCACAAGACATAGTGTGGACTATGCTGCGTCATCCATCATCACAGCTTGAAAAAAATTTGCCATCCACGCATATGGTTTTTACTTTGATTCTTTATGGTCTTAGCATCGATTTAACGAAGAGAGGAAGAACTTGAGAAGATGAATACTTAAATAGCTTCAAAAAATGCACATCATTGAAAAGGAAATTCTTTGCTTATCTCTAATGTGCGCGTTGTATCAGGTTTTCTTCAAGAATGACGTATTTCAGTTACAATGAACATTTTGAAATGTAAATGTTTTAAGCTGCAAGTACTCCTAATGTAGTATATGGAAGTCTTGAAAGAAAATGAAACGTTGTGTAGATGTCGAAAATGTTCATTCTGAACAAGTTTTATAAACAATTCATTCAAGGTATTATTTTACCATACTTTGAAATTTAATTAGAGCAAATAAATGCATTATTACTTTCTGAATTTACCTTTAACAATTAAATGTATTAAAATGTATGTGCTAGCATCCGCCGCTCTGTACATTCATAAGCACGTAAATGCGATAACACAAAAACGCAATGATTTAATATGTGAAATATGTGATTTCGTTACTACATTTATATATCAAATTTTGGTTTCAATTGGTCAAAAAAAAACGCCCAAAATGTATATCCGCGTATTTGTATCTTAATCGCAACCCAACGGTTAATAACAAAAAAGAAAGGAAAAAGCAATCTCTAAATATCACATATTAATATGCTGTTACGTAATGGCATGATATTAATCATACACAAATATCTCACGTGCAGTACTCTTAAAATGGAAGTTTGAATACTCATAGGGGCCGCGGTGGCCTGGTGGTAAGGCATCGACTTCGGAACCGGGTTTCGGGTTTGATATCCAATTTCACAGAAGAACAGCCGTGTAAGCGGGTCTGATGCACGTTAATTCCGTGGGGACCAAACGTCCTCCGGCTGGTGTGGCTTGGAGAGGGGGTGCCAACTCAGGTGTTGTCCTCGCCATCTTTTCGCGGTTCAAGATGACGATGTCCGTCCCTAAATATCCCTAGTTCTGCTTTAAAACGGTACGTTAATATAAGTAAACTAATTGAGTACTCATAGCAGTCATGTCCTTGCCCAAGCTCCCTATTTTTTTGCGGAGGTGGGTAATATCTTTATTAGAAGGGAGAGAATGGGAGAAGAAAAATCGAAATATTATTGCTTTTTAACAGTACAATTCAATTTTTATTTTTTAGCAATCCGGGGTACATAATTGACCCTGAGGTCTGAGAATGCAAAAGTGGGTGTTACTATTATTTCTTTCCGCCTCTCTCTTTTGCTTTAAACCGCATTTTTTTTTCCTTTCTTTATTATTTTGCAAAATTTCATCTTTTAACGGCTTTTAAAAGTTTTTTGTTAGCCCATGATAAAGCTTGTCGTGCTTTCCTCAGCAATATGGAAGGCAGAAGAAAAGACCCTGGGAGCGTGCTAAAAATTTAAATATATTCAAGATGGGGATTTGACCGAACTATAGCTGAGCAAGTTTTTATTTCAACGCGTGATCTCCATGTGAAATTGCAGCTTAACTATGAGCATTTAAAATAACAGAAATTAAATCTTGAAAAAGCATAGGAAAGCCTAAGTGCTTTGAGAATTGAAATGTTAGGGAAACATTTTCTTAAATCACTAACAATTAAATTTATAATACTTTAACTTATTATACTCTCTCACACACGTTCTTGGGCCGCGGTGGCCTGGTGGTAAGGTCTCAGCTTCGGAATCGGAGGGTTTCAGGTTCGTGACCCGATTCCATCGAAAAACCGTCGTGTAAGGGGGTCTGTTGAACGTTAAATCCGTCATGACCAAACGTCCTCCCGCTGGTGTGGAGAGGGGGGGGTGCAAACTCAGGTGTCGTCCTCGTCATCTGACCGTGGCTCAAAATGACGAGGTCCGTCCCAAAATAGCCCTAGTGTTGCTTCAAACGGGCGTTAATATAACCAAACCAAACCACACACGTTCTTCCGAAATATTTCGCTCTTATATATGAACAGGATATTTATTAATAACGGATGAAACTGTAATTTTAGAATTTCATTTTTTCTGATTATCTGACATCAAATGTTAATTGTTGATTTTCCACGACAGAACATTTATACTTGAATAATAATAGAAGTTTATTTTTAAGACTGATATTCTTGCAAGCGCAAGCATCACTTAAAAAAATGAAAATGAATGTGTTGCCATTTCATCAATATGTAGTCAGTACTCAAACTTAACTACGAATTTTCTGAAATATTCTTTATTTTATCTGTTTTCTAACATGCATACGTTATAGACTAAAAATTATTCCTCGCTTTCGTATAGAAATATTCCCAAAATTTTTCATGCACTAACTTTTTTAACATTTATCAATTGCATTTATTAATTTAATTAAAAAAACTAACATTTTTATCATAAGATTTCCCTTTTTTCTATAATATATCTTATAGTTTTAGAAAACGATTCATTTTTCGTAAGGGATAATTCTTTAAACTAATATTATTTTCTTTATTATTAGGTGTGAATGTCCAGTTGCTTTCCACTGTTCCAGTGATGTTTAACTATTGGGTGAGAGACATTAGATATGCTACAGAGAATTGTAAAATCTTTCTATAAATTTGTTTTCCTTTTCATTGCTGAGTATCCTTATAATTTAACACTTTTTTTTTAATATTAATGGACGCAAATGCGTATGATTTTATATAAAGACCTTTCGAGACTTAAAATAATTTAACTATTTCTCTAAACTTTATAATGGAACAATTGCCCTCTTTCATGCTTTGACGCTACATGAGTTTGACACTTAAAACATTAAAAATGTGCTAATTTTTCTAATTGCTTCTTTTTTTTCCGACAAAATTTTCAGTTCATTTATTTCAACCTGAACTTTAATGTTATCATGTGAGAACATGATGTTATTTTGGTTTGGGGTTTATGAAACCTGAGAATGCACGGACAGAAAATTGGTAATTTATCGCATTTGAGGCATCAAATTTTTCGCTTTTAGGGTTATTGGAAAGTGGTAAAGAAGGTTTTCATATTTGGAAACTTATAGCCGACAAAAAGTTACAGCTTGGCGCGAATGTTCGCCACGTACCCGATTCTCCTGTTTTGCAAATAAAGGGCAGGGTAGTAAAAAGTTATCGCCCGAAGAAGCACAGAGAAGAAAATGGGAATGAATGCGAAACAGCGAGAGGAGGTATCGAAAGTTATATAGTCTTCTAAATTTTACTTTCATTTCAACAAATTTCCATGTAACAAAATCTTACTTTTTGTGTTAACGGAATGCATTATTATGTATACATTTTGAAATGTCGATCTTATTTTCAGGCAAAACCTGAAGATACATTAGATCTGTGTCGCTTTCTAAATGACCACTTGGCTTCTGTAGTGAAGGCATATCCTAAACGGTTCATTGGAGCGGCTACAGTTCCCCTACAGAATCCAGAACTGGCCGCTGAAGAACTCAAGAGATGTGTTGGAACTCTAGGTATTCCATCGGTCATGATTGGATCGCATGTCAATCAGTGGAATTTAGACGAAAGGAAGCTGGACCCTTTCTATAAGGTAAAACTTGTAGGCGCATTTATTAGTTCTTTTTTTTTTTTTTGTTGTTGTTGTATTTGTAAATTCTCTGGTAGTAATTAAATGTAATTTCAAGAGCATTTATAAAGTAGAAGATGTAGACGCATATATTACTAGTAGTTCCTTTTTTTATATAGCTGTACATTTTGTGATAGTAATTAAAAATAATTTCAAGAGCATTTATAAGAGATAACGTATAAACGCACTTATTGGTTTCTTTTTTGTGTATGTTTATTCTTGTAAATTCTGTGGTAGTAATTGAAAGTAATTAAAAATATATTTATAAGATAAAATTATTTTTTGCAAGATTATACTTGTAAATTCTTCATCATCAACAACAACAAATAAAAAAAATACTTATTTTCAAATAAATTATCTGTTTTATCTTCTCCATTCGTGAAAGAAAATCTTCGACTCATTTCACTGGAAAAATTATAAAATGTTAAATAATAAATTGTAAATTGCTTTGAAGGAATTCTTTCAGCATTTATAAAATCTTATTTTCAAAATACGAATTAAAAGTTATAGAAAGTGTGCTATCCTATATGTTACGCAATACTAGCTATCTGCCAAAAATCTAGTCAAATATTCCTTTCTTAGAAAATTGAAATATTTAGATCATTAACTATGAGCTATGGAGATTCTATATAGTAAGAAAGATTTATATGTTCATCAGTTCAAAATATTCCAAATCCAAATGTTATATGTTCTGCTATGGATAAGCTGTTCGATGCCATACAATACTATACTTAATTGTGAATACTGTATGATATCATACAATATTATACAATATCATAAATTATTGGGAAACGGCACTATTTAATTAATTTTTTGATAAAACAATGAAAAGTATTGAGGACTAAAGAGTGGGAAATGCTGTAAGCACCAAAAGCAAGCAGGTAATTTTGACTCGAAAGATGGAGAGCGCAGCGGCCAGCCAGCAACGACGAATCCAGACCTTCTCAATACCATTATCCTTAAAAATTCACGATATAGTATGCACAAAAGTGCGGATGCCACTAACATTTCCTAAGATAATGGTGCATAATTTGATCAGGAGAGGATACATCAATCGATGAGAAATTTGTGTTCGGTACCTATTGACGAATACCGGCCTCATGAACTGTGTTTTACATCGATTTGCTTGTCCAGGAAGATATCCTTTCTTAGAGAGGCTTCTTAGAGAGATGAGACTGTAAAAGTGCATTCCACTATGGGTTCTTTCTTCAAGGTAAAACCAACAGTTCTGTCGAATACTGAAATCGAGATCAATTTAAAGTCATTATAGAAGAAAAACGATAAAAGTGAGCAAACTGATGAACATCATTTTTCATCATGACAATGCAGAACCGCATGTTGTATTAGCTGTGAGTGAAAAGCTCGTGCAATTTGATTGGGGAGTTCTACCACATACTCCGTATTCTCTAGACTTTGCTCCATCCGACTATCACTTGTGCCTGTCATTTAAATTTCACCATAATAAGCAGTTACAATCCATTAGAGAAATATTTTATAAGTAAGCCTTAAAATTTTGGAAAGAGAGAATAATGAGAAGGAAGAAGATGATAGAGCAGAAAAGTTCTTGTGTAAAGCAATAAATCAATCTGAAACAATAAATATCATGTATTCATTTCGTTATTTTTTTTAAACATAAACTTATGGGATACCCTAAAATACTTAGAGAACTACCAAGGCTTTTCTCAGATTTATCTTATACAGCTTTACTTATTTGACAGCTTCATATTTAAAGCGATGTTTGAAATTCTTTTCTCATGTGCATAATTTACCACTATTATCTTTTAATTACAAGAAATTTAATAATGGCAACAATATAATTGCGTCTAGCTTACAAAGTGCATGTCCCGAAGCATCATCTGTGTTTTGTACAAGTTGTTTTCAACGATGAGTAATTAACGGAATACCTGAGCACCAGTTCTGGTGACGCTTGGGATGGAACAATTTATTGATTTAATAATTTCTGGATCAATTTGATAGAGAATGTCAAGAAATGATTCCTTCTCTGAATTAAATAGGCCAGTAGGGCTGAAATCTGGGTAAAGCAAGTTACATTCCTAGTGAACAAAATATTCTGTCACGGATTGATATAGAACTGCACCAGACATTCTTAAATCAATAAGTCATTTTATCTTAAGCTGTTGTAGAACTGGGGTTAATTTAAGTTCCGACTAATTCTTCGACCCTGGAAAGAAATTGTACAGAATACTGATGACGAAAATGAAGGCATACAAACATAGGCATTATAAACTGTTGGTAAAATGTTATGATTTGGAAGCGTTGTATTTCACAAGGCTGAATGTCTTTTCTGCATCTCTTCCAGACAGCTGAAGATTTGTCTTGTCCAGTATTCATTCATCCGTGGGACATGGAGACTGGTGGAAGAATGAGCAAATACTGGTTGCCTTGGCTAGTAGGTAAGACGATCAGCTCTTTTGTGGATTTGATTCAAAATTTATTACGAATCTGCAATTTAGATGATAATCTGTGTACAAAATTTCATCCATCGATCTCTTCTGTAGACATAGACATTTTTTAGACATAGACAATATGTATAACTCTAAAAAGGTGTTCTGAAATATTAGAAGAGTCGTCCAAATCTGGAGGTGGAATTTTTTGACGATTGCAATTCACCGTTACTTTTCGTCAACGAAAAAAAAAAAAGATAAGAAAGAATGAAAGATTTATTCATTAATGCCATGTCAACAGAGCCAAATTCCATTACTAATAATTGACTCTAAACATCGAGAATGCAATGTTTATTCAATTCAAGCACATTATTTACTAAGAAAATTCACTTTAAGCACGATATTTATGAAGAAAATTCATTTTAAGCACAATGATTATGAAGAAAATTTATTTTATCCCTTATGTTTATATAAAAAAAAATCACTTTAAGCACAATATTTACGAAGAAAATGCACTTTAAACATGATATTTATGAAGAAAATTCACTTTAAGCACAATGGTTATGAAGAAAATTCACTTTAGGCACAATGTTTATGAAAAAAATTCACTTTAGGCACAATATTTATGAAGATTATTCACAAGAAAACAATTTCGAAATCGTTTAGTCATACCCAGCGAATAGCTTTAATTCAATTTTTATTGCATATATACATGCATGTATATTGCATATATACATGCATGTATATGTAAAGCAAAATATATTTTTCGATTTTAGGCATGCCCGCTGAAACAACCGCTGCCATTTGCAGCGTAATATTCGGAGGTGTCTTGGAGAGATTTCCAAATCTAAAACTTTGTTTCTCGCACGGGGCAGGCGCTTTTCCTTACACACTGGGAAGGATTGAACATGGATTTCAGGTACAGGAAGGTTTTCCTTTCTCTTTACTTCGTATTTGTAACTGATATGAGACAAAAATTTATTAGCAATATTTCTTTAAATGTAATCTTCGAATCTTCTTTATAAAAATGATAATTTCTTTTTGTGTTTAAAAATTGCTTTTTCTGAATGTTTGTTGTAAAAATAATATTCGGTATACTATTGTGCATTGCATTATTGTGTCCTCTTTCAGGAAGTACAAGCCGCCATCGACGACTATTTCCTTCTCCAGGAATATTGATTGTGTTTAATTTCAAATGAATTTCTCTGTACATTATTTGATATCCATCATACCCTGAACAAAGTAATTTTAAACTTCGAATAATGACAGAGATTTACCTCCTTATTTATTTCAGTAGCCTTGCCCCTTTCCGTTCATAGACTATATGAATGTTTAATGAAGTGACATAACTATCCATGTCATCCAACATCTAATTGCAGATTTTCGGCACCAAATTTCTGACTTATCTTTCAAACTAAATATGTATCTGATTCCATTTTTAAAATGGCGCGACGCATATATCTGGATTAAAACAGCATGCATCTGCATTAAAACACACCGATAAAATAATTAAAGATAGAAATTATAATCTTTGAACTATATTTTTCATGTATTTAAAATATAGTTCAGAGATATATTTCTTACTATACTAAACCTCTTAGAAAACTCTCGAAAAACTTTCGGGGGACGAAATAAAAGAAGAAAGTGAAATCCATTACAAATATTACCAAATAATATGAAACAAAAAGTCAACAAACGGAACACAATAAAAAAAAGTACATAATTAAATATTTGTATAAACTATAAAAATGATTTGGATTCTATTGCAAACCCCTCATGGCCTTCATGGATTTAAAATTTATAATTTTTATGCGAAGGTACCTCTCAGAGACCTACCTTGTATTGGTGAGTAAGGTGTTTCAAACCTGAGTTTCCCTCGTCTTTACTCCTTTGCTACCCTCTCCTACTTCTATTTAATGATATTTTCTCCTGTCCTTTGACGTCAAATGATACTCTCTATGAGAAGCTGTTACGGCTATGTATGCTTCTAATGGACAGTCAATATCCCCAAGTGCTTAAACGTATGTGGCAAATATTAAACTGGAGGAAGGAGCATTGTGGTCCCTCAGTGCATCATTCTGCTAAGGATCAAACGAAGGGATCACATCCTTCGATTTCGCATTAAGTGTGGTCACTGTCCTTGAGGATGACTTCTAGTTAGATAGTTCCTAGTTAGCATTAAGGTAAAGGCCGAGGCTGGAAATGCCCAGAGCCAGTCAATGCTTTCCTTGATGTACGATGTGTTGGTTCTAAATTTTAAATCATGTCATATGGAATCTTTTGCAAAAAACCCTCCTTTAATGGGAAAAATTAGTCAAACAAATATTACAATATTTTTTATTCTGGAAAAAATTCTGCCGCAAATGAAAATTTCTATACCGTTTCACCATTTCTTATCGGAAAAAGCCATTTCATGAATTGTCGGTAACTTGCATTCCCTACAGAATCTCTACTGGTTGAATCGATTTACTGGTTGAAGTCTCATTATTTACTTTTGAAAAGGCTCTAATTACAAATGAAAGTAAATAAAATATAAAAACATATTCTGTCCTAGACGCCACGAAACTATTTCCGCTATTTTTTTTGTATGCTAATTTTAATATATATAATATATTGTTACAAATCTATAATATTGCTTCCCAGTACGGTTAGTTCAATCACTGGAAAGATCGTTTTACGTTCAGCTCTGTTGGATGCTGCTCGGGTGCCGAATCAGTGATCCCAGAGTTTGGCGACGAATTTGGTGACAAAATAGATAATATTGGAATTTTCCAGAATTTTAGTGATAGAGCCAATAGGAAACGAAATATGCCTGATTGTTCCAGAACCTTCTCTGCCCCGTTCCGGGAACTATAAAAGGCCGGCAGCTTCAGCTGAAGACAATCGTGGAAAGAAACGGCGGAATAATTGAATCAATTCGGCGAAGCGCAAGCGTTGTGTGGAGCTCAAGCGTTTGCCGAATCTTGGTGTTTATTATAGAAGCAGCATCGAGTCGTGTGTGGTGTAGCCAGTCGTATAGTAGTAAGTCGGCAGTTGGATGCAGCTAAAGCGAAGAGACAATAGAGAATTGCAGGCCTGAGAAACCTTAGAGTGTAGCTACGTAGATTCCCTCCTCCTGCTTAATTCTGTCTGGCCGCTTTGTGTGCTGTGGTTGTTATTACTATTGATTACTACTTGTGAGCTACTGTTTGTTGTAGTGTGCTGCTTTGTGTTGCGTGTGTACAGGTCTCGACTGCGCATTCGTTTCTTCGTGTTTAATAAAAGTCTTTCGTTATTAAAAGACTGTTTCTTCATAGACTAAAAAAATCGAAAAAATCCCGAATTCATAAGAATATTAATTCAGTATATTAAAATAAACGAGTTTTTTCTATTTCCAGACATTTTCAATGCATGAAATTTTTACAGATGAGACCAGATTTGTGTGCAGTAGAAAATAATGTGCCTCCTCATCAATATTTACCAAGAATATATTCCGATGCTTTGGTTCACAGTGCAGATGCCCTTGATCTTCTTTTGAAAGTCTTAGGTGAAGTATGTACATACTGATCTCTTATGATTCAATGAGCACATAAAAAAAGATTGCCGGGATGACAAAATTTTATGCAACAAAATAATAAGCACATAAATGCCGTAAGTGGTCTTCTCAAAACTTTCTCGCATACTCTCTAATGAACTTGTCATGCCAGAGAATGCCTTATTGGCACTGACGAACAATTGTTACGGAATATTCACTTCTAGTGCGAATTTACCATTTTTACTGAATATATCGTGTCATCCTTGTCAAGATATTGAATGGTTAATCCCTGGCATGCTGTTAATGGTATCCGAGAGTTGAATTTTTGTTTTAAATGTGTTTTCCCCAACCGATTGAAACAAAAAATTGACACGGAACTGCACTTGTAGTCACAAAACTTCATACCAAATTTTATGAATTTATGCCATCGCGTTTTTGAGCAATCGCATTTATATGTTTCTAAAAGTGCAGTCAATCAACCCGTAATTGGATTTGGATCAAAATCTGACAGATCTATAGATGTTAAATCTGTCCTAAAATTCTATCCATCCTACTCTCTTGGCTTTGTAGTTATCGTTTTAACTTATATTCGAACAGCCGGACTTCCTCTGAACAGATTTTACTCAAAATGTGATAGAAATCTGCAAATTTGGTGTAAAGACCTTGTACCAAATTTCACCTATCAGGTTCAAACAGTTTTTGATTTATTTTTGTCACAGACAAACGGACATTTTCCAAAAATGTATTTTTTTGAACTCCGGGGGGGGGGGGGTCTAAAACGTGGATATTCGTCAAAATCTCGAGTACGAATGTTTTGACGATTATTATGTTGTTGTTGTTTCTAATGGTTCTTGTCTAGACAAGCCCACTGACTTTAAGAAGTCATTTGTGGTTTAAGCCAAGGGTACGTCTCTTGTTTTTTTCAGTAGCGCCATCTAGGGCCAAGAGAACGACTTAGCTACACACACGTCACAATCATTTTTACGGGGCGGACTTCATTCACGCATTAAATTCACTTATATTATACTATATATAGAGACGATTATTATACTTTCTCTATACTACGTATACGAGAAATTAAAAATGCAAAGTTTTATATACATTTTATTAGGTTTAGATATATTTATCACTAGCCGCCTTTTTACGACCAGCCGGTTCGCCACTCTTAATGCTCGTTAAAATTTTAATAATTAACTATTTTATGTAATTCCTACTTTAATAGCTTCTTCATTAAAATATTTTAAAACTTCAAATTTCAATTTACTCAGAATATTATAAAGGCCTTCAGTCATAACGTAATCTGTATCTCTCCAATTTTCTGTTAGCTCTCATAGAATTTATGTTTTAAATAAAAGTGGAAATGATGAATCTGCAATTAATATAATAATATTTTTTACTGAAACAAAGCATTGTTTTTGTAATATGATTACTGAAAATAGAGTCACTGAGCATTTAAACCTTATGGGCACTAAAGAATATCTTTCTTAATTTATGTAATATCTTAAGAATTTGTCAATAAAATTTTTTCAGATTCATCTTGAGCAGGTATATTAATTAACAATGTTTAATTTTAAATGCATCAAACACTAAGAAAATAAACAGAATCGTTTAAAATAATCGGTCGAAAACAGGTTAAAAGAAATTACTTAAAAAACGATGAACTTAAACTAACATAAATACAATTTAATTACAAAAGCATACAACTAACCTAAAAATAATTTAAATCGAGTCCGCTTCCGTTGAAATGTAAACAATCAGAATACAATGAGCAATCGTGAATTTTCAACGCCAGTTACGGTAACGCAAATCGTGAATTTTTCTACGCCAATTGGGGTAACGCTATGTAGATTAGAAATTTTTAATTTCCTTTAATCTGTTTTATTCTAATTCAAATTACTTCAGAATGAATCTGAAAGATCGATTAATTAACAATGTTTAATTTTAAATGCATAAAACATTAAGAAAATAAACAGAATCGTTTGAAATAATCGGCCGAAAAATGTTAGCCCTAGCCTCATTGCTGTTGGAAAAAAAACTGAAGCCTTACTCATTTGGCGGTTGGGAAAATGAAAGGATTTTTTTGGCGGGAAAGTTAGTTTTTAATTAATAATTAAAATTCTAATTAAAATTTTTAAAAAAAGGGACCCCAGGTGCACATTCCCGACCGCCAAGGTGTACACGTACCAAATTTCGTAGCTGTAGGTCAAATGGTCTTTTGGCCAACACACAAACACATTGAGCTTTATATATAATTATAGATTAATGCTTTGACATGCGTCAAAAAAGGCAGTCTGCTTCCATATTTAGTGAAGTATCTCTGAAATAACAATATCAGATTAGCTTAGCTTATAATAACGTCTCATTTTAATATAACACTAGGGTTACTTTGGGGCGAACCTCGTCATTTTTAATTGCGGTCAGATGACGAAAACGACACCTGAGCTGACACTCCACTCTCCAAACTTCCACACCACACCAGCTGGAGGACGTTTGTTCCCGACGGATTTAGCGTGCACCAGACCCGCTTACACGACAGTTCTTTAGTGGAATCGGGTCTCGAACCTGAAACCACCGCTTCCGAAGCCGAGATCTTACCATCAGGTCTCCGCGGTCCCAATAACAATCCCAGAGATACTTCTGATTCGATGTTTTATGTTGCCGGTTCCTTCTCGGATTCGGAAGCTTTCTGCGCTTTTGTGCACGAATCAGGAGGCATTTATTTCGTTAAAAAAGGAGGAGAAATTTATATTAGCAATAGGATTAGAACTCAGATTATTCGCGGAATCAGGAGGATTAAAAACCTCCCATCTTTCTGCGCGTTATTCTAAATGAAGTGCAATCGCCGAAAAATATTAGTCCCCGGAACCTGAAATGAACAGTAATTCCTTCACGCATTTACGGTATTAGATTGGCTTATTGTGTTGAGGAACTAACTACTCATTGCTCTAGAAAAATCCTTCTCCTTAATTGTACATAAAATTATAAATAACAAGTTACGTTTACGTTTTAAATAACAAGTTACCCAACTTATTGACAAGAAATATGAATCTCGTTAGAGAATACGGTGAAGAAAATATTGATATCAGATCAGGGACGGACTGTGCCTAGAAAGGCCCTTAGGTAATGCATATTTCGAAGAGCTCTCTTTATCCTCTCGAACTTCCAATATCAAATATATTTTTTTTATTGATTTTCATTTAATTGCTGTATATGCTGTCTTTAAGTTACATACATTCACAACTAGTTGCCTCAGGTGACCAACCGATTCACTAGGAATATTGGTTATATTTATTGCCAGATAAATCGTTTATCTGTGACATCATGAATTCGCCAAATTGTTTGACATGATCTTAATTGACTTATTTAAAAATAGTCTTACTTACTTTTTGTATTATATTCATAAACATTTCTGGTGGAGACAGTTTCATAACATCGTAGCACTGTTAAAAATGTAAACAACCGGTTTATCTTGTCTTTTAAATTTCATAGTATTGCAATTTCACTTTTTTTATTACTCCCTCGTATACGAATCTAGAGAAAGTATTTCAATTGCCAAAAAATTCGAACTCGAGATTTCGAGGAATTTCCAGAGTTCGAAAAACATATTTTTGAAAAATGTCTGTCTGTAAAAAAGATAACTCGAAAACGCTCTGAACTAGATGGATGCAATTAATTTCGTATGCAATTTTTAAACAAAATTTGCACATTTCTATCAAATTCATTTCCGTGTAAAATCCGTTCAAAGGAAGCCTGCCTTTAAGGTTGTTCGAGTACTATAACTACCAAATGAAGCGATCTAGATAGATAAAATTCGGAACCCAAATTCTAAAGTACAGACACCTAGATGTCAACACTTGGAAAAATTTTGAGCAAATCTAACAAGAAGTTAGAAGGAGAGAACATGTAAACTTTCTTTCAGAAACATATAAACGCGATTACTCAATTGCTTAAATATATTCAATTTGGTACGGAATTTTGTCAGTACAACCGTGATTCCGTTTTAATCCATTGGGGTCTAAAGCGTATAAATAAAAATTCGATTTTCGAATATTATTAATCGCTAAAAAAATTCGCCAAAATACGATATATTCAGTAAAAATGAAAAATTCAAGGCAAAGGTTAATATTTCTTAACTACTTTGGGCCAATACCAAGCAAGGCATTCTCTGGCCCATTCGACTTCGTATCATTGGAGTATGTGAACAAGTTTTGGGGGAAATCATTCCCGTTGGTTTGGCGCAGTTTTGTAAACTGCGCAGATATTAAACAGAACCATTTTTCTCTAGCTCTCAAGAATGGAAGAAAATCACGCAATCGGATAGTAACAATGAAAATGGTTTCAATTTCAGGGCAACAATGTAATATGCTCTTGAAAAATAGGGAAAAAAATTAATAAAATTCATAACAATATTAAATTTATATAATTAAAAGAACAAATTTTTTAAATGGCGCAAGTCATTTTTGTGCAATATTTTCTAAAGTTATGATGACCCCCCCCCCGAAATTCAGCTTAATATTTAATTTTAAATTCTAATTAGAATAAAAAATGATGTTGTTGTTTCTTATGGCACTTGCTACGGACAAGCCCGCTGTTCGAAGACAGCCGAATTAAGTCTGAGGGAGAGCGTCTTTCGTTTCTATAGTAGCTCCAACTAGGGCCAAGAGTACGACTTTGCAACTCACGCCTCACTCATTCGCTTGCACAACCCCTTTTTACAGGAGGGCACATTCACACATCTCACAGATAGAACAACGGAAGAACAACCATGCCCAAATCGGAACTCGAACCCGGGACGCCCAGATCACGGAGAAGATGAGCTACCCCTATGCCAGGACTCCGGCATAAAAAATAATCAAACTAATTAATTAAAATTCTAATTAAAAACTTTAAAAACCGCATAGTGGTATATATTTCCCATCTCGAAGGTATATATGCGCCAAATTCGGTTGCTGTAAATCAAACGGCCTGTTATGTACATCGCCAACACACTGACATTCGTCTTTATTAGTAGTAAAGATAAAGTGAAATAACAAAATAGTTAATTGCGGGTCACTTTCACCAAAATCGGGTGTTTAAAAAATGCTATAATTTAAGCTATCTTTTAATAGTAACTTTTTTAACTTATTCTTTAAAACTTTTGCTCTAATACACACATACAAATATTCTTGGGAAGTGATGCAAGTCAAGCAATAAGATACAAAAAATGACCACACTAATCTGTAAATAAATTTTAAAAGATTAAAAAAAATGTATAAGCAATGCTATGAAATATAAACGATATTTTGTTTTTTCATTGAACAAATTCGAGTACATTGCTTTTATAAGCCAAATGAAAGCAAAAAAGTTTAAAAATCTCAAAATATCTGATATTATGGGACTTAGACAAATGCCTACCTTGTCTATTTGATATTACAATCGTATATCAGCGTATCGTATATCGTTAGAACAGCAATTTAAATTGTCATTCTGGGGATACTTCTTAAGAGCACAAGGACACTTGCTCGTGTGACTAACAATATTTAAACATATAAACATCATATCTAAATGTATAGAAACACATATAAAATGTTGCACTTTTCTTAATATTCTAGCATGAAATTTATATGCATACGTGTTTATTATTTTGCATAAAACGATCCCATCCATCTTTTTTGATTACCCTACATTTTAAGTTCTGTAAACATCATATATTATTATTCGAGCCTCTTTTCAATGGGATTTTATATAAAGCATTGATTTTGTAAATTATCATATGGGTCAAAATTGCTGCCAATAATTATAAAATTTATATTCATAAAATAAAAATAATTATTTAATTAATATATATGGAAATGTAGCACATAATATCAGTATAAACAGAGTTCCATAAAATACACGAAAAAACTGATATTGAAAAATCGAAATAAGATTCAATTCAAGCATTCTTACATATAACAAGAGTGGGATTTCGCTAAACGATCATAATTTTTCCTGAATATTAACGTGATGGTAAAATTATGTGAAACAATTTTTTACAAGTTCCATTGAAAATAGAATAATGCCTTCCATTGTAAGAAAAAATACTCAAACAAATTTATAATAATATAATTTATTATTTTAAATACATGCTTTTTTAAAAAGAAAGTTGTCTAAAAACATTTGTCTTTACCTGTTCTTCAAAATTTGGTGAAAATGAGACTGATTTATCATTAAATAATTTTGTAAGATGAATAATTACTGCCTTTACATACGATGAAGCAATTTCCTACACTTTTAGTATCTTCTTTATTTCATTGGGAGGTTGATACTATATTGAGACAGTTCTGTACTCCTCTCCTGACGAATTCTTCTGTATAACTTTTTCCATCATACAAAATATAAATCCTGATTATGCTTGCACTTGTGCTGGCATGTTATTGAAATACTTCTGCCTTATATCGCAATGAGAAACATAATGTATATCAAAGTATCTTGAATATTTCTTTTGACATTTCCATTACCTATATGTTTAACATTTCTGCTTTTAATTTGAAAAAAAAACGGGGGGGGGGGAGAACATCAACAAACAAAGAAACGTTAAATAGATTGATTACCGAGAAACAGGCTGGATTCTGCATGAGGTATTAAGATTGCAAAACATTGCTTGTCAAGGAAGTCATTTTTTAAATTATATTTTATTTCACTCATTATGTGAATTAGTCATTATAAAAGGTATTCATGAAGGAAGATTTGATGGTACATCGAAAGAAATCATACTTTTTGCCATGTCTATTATTTTCAGATTTAAATCCATAATTTTTACTCATTCCTTAATGTTCTATTCCCCTATTGTATATTAAAACATCAAATAATTTTTTCAATTATTTGTACTCTCTTTTAACTGTTTTTGCTGGAAGTAACTTATTGCAAAATTTTCAATTTTGTAGTATATAAGCATTTTTTTTCCATTTAAATATTGATTGAAATTTATTGTCAAAATCATTTATTATATCAAAAATCTTTATGCATAACTCATCTTCTTAAGATATTATCAATTTGCTACCTTATTTTAAAATTAAAAAAAAATGCAATTAAAACATATCACAAATTTACAATTTTTGGTGGTCACTTTTTTTAATTCATAATCTATTGTCAATTCTTTTAAACAATATCACACTAGTAAATATTACTTAAAGATGATTTTCACACTTTTTAAAAACATTTATTCTTCTCTATTTATAATAAATATATTGTGGTAGTTTTAAGCATATTTTCTGGCAATTTCAAATTCATGTTCTTTATTAAATCTGACATATTATATGATTATTAAAAGATGATGTAATAGTATCAATTGCATTTATTTATTCATTATAAAATATCTCATGTAATAATGTGACTAAATACTTTTATTACAGGATAACATTTTATTAGGATCTGACTATCCTTTCCCTCTTGGTGAACATGTTCCAGGAAAATTAATTGAAGATTCTTCATGTATGAGTAGAACTACAAAGGTGAGAATACAAAACCAACTACAAAATTTTGAAAATATATTTTATCAAAAATTCTGTCAGAATCATACATTAGTGTTTATTATATATTCATTTATGCTGATTAATGTTTAGGTTTTGATTAAGATTGTTATAGATTATTTTAATTTATTTGTTCTATCTAAGATTATTTATTTCAAGATGCCATTTTCTTTTGAGAATGCTGATTTTAGTAATTAGTTGAATTCATGGTGCTGACAAAGCAGAATTAAACTTTATTTCCTTTCCACATTTTTTAAAAATATTCTCCACAGTCTTTTCATTCTTAGAACTGGTTGATTAATTTGATTTATATTTTTATTGCAATTATTTAAATTATTTTGAAAATATTGCCATGCATATTTCAAATAACTGTATTTTAGAACAACTGCCCATGAAATACAGAGAAAATAAAAGAGCATTTCCAAATGCTTAATGCAGTTGATCAAAGCTATTATTTTGTAGCTGTTTTTCTTCATTACATGTTAAATGTGATTCACTTTCCCTTCGTATTCTTTTCCTAAGCAACTGTTACTAGTAATTTGTACTTGGTGTTTGTCCACTTTTATAAAATTACTAGTTATCATATTAGCAAACAATAAAGTTTTAAAATTCCAATAGTTTTAAATTTAGATAAATAAGTATAAAAGTTAAAATAAGGCTGATGTAATATATTTTATGAAAACGAGAACAACTAACCACCTTTGGCAGCCAGCTATCAGCTCACCTATGTAAGTCATCAATAGCTGCCTGTCCTCTACCAACTTTATTTTTGAGAGAAATCTTTGTTGTACATTCTTTAAAAGATAAAATCACAAGAATCTTTGAGCCCCGAACTTTGCACTGATTTCAACAATTATTATTTTATAATCATGTTATCACGGTTATTTCCCCATCTCCTTCATTGCAAAATATTGTGAAATAAAAGTCTTGAGTTTCCAATTGAACAACAGGAATGATTTTGCCACTTTGCAGGCATAACTAGTTAATCAGGATTATATTTTATTACTGTTATGCATTCACAATTTGAAATAATACTTTTATTTTAATAATATGTATTTATTAAAATTGATCAATAAGACAATGTTACTAACATTAATATGATCGAAGTAAATAAATTTAGTCATGTCAGCCAAAACTAATGAACTACAATATATCTATAAAAAAAGTATTATACTAAGTTATACTTGCATAAATAATAATGATAAGAGCATTAGCTGTAATCAAAGTGACGAAATTAACTAGTGGAACTGTTATTGTTGAAGATTCGATCAAGGTTTTTGTTTTGTAATAATCCTTGAAATAAGAGAGAATTGGGATGAAAGACCTTTAATGACTTATCTAGAATGATTTTTGTTTCATATAATAAATACTGATAAGAAACAAAAATATATTTAAATTGGTACATGGTTGTTTCTGGGCGTTATGTCATAAAATAGGGTTTTTCTTCTTATTATTTATTTTTAAAAAATGGAAAGAGAGCAAGTGATATTGGATAACATATCTAGTGGTCATATGAAACAAAAATTTAAAACATCAGAGCTGTAGTTAGGGCTGGCCAACTGGTGCATTGATTTTTCCTTATTATTTTTAAAGTTTTCTATACAATCTGCAATCACAATTAATATATCATTTTGAAATTATAATTTATAATTGAATCAAAATAAACTTCACAAAACTATTTAGAGTATTTATTATTATTCATTTAATGTTATTTCCTCTTGTAGGATAAAACTCTGGGTATAAATGCTTTAAAATTCTTAGGCTTGGAATTAAAAGATTTTATTTGGTGAGTAGATACTTTATCTATTATTAGTCTTGGTGACATAAAAAATGTACTTCATCTTTATAATTTGAATAAACAATAGACAGTGATTTGTTTTTCATTTAATATATATTTAAAATTTTCTTTACAAAATTATATATAATACAAGGTTCACATTTATAAAATGTGTGATTTTAAGCATATATAACTTCCATGTCTCTCTGTTCAGAAGATGTGTTCTCTAGATATCTGATTTTTTTATTGTCTTGGTGTATATCTATGAGAGTTCTAATTTTTTGTTTTAAAATTGGTATATTGATTCCTTCTTTTGCAGATATGGATACAACAGCATCAAAATTCATAACAGTAGTTGGTCTGATTTCATCAGGAAGCTGTTCAACATTACCTGCATAATAAGGATAATATTTTGTAATAAATAACATATCTCATGAGATCATATATTATAAATATTATATAAAGTTATAAAAGATATTAGAACTTTTTAAAAACATAGAAATACAGTTAGATACTTTTATTTCTAATTTTAATTAGAGAATTAAATTTTATATGTAAGTGTATTATAATTCACAAAAATATTTTTAATTAAAATTTTAAAGAATGAGTTGTTCTTAGGTTTATAACATTTGAACGTTTAAGTGTAAAGTGGTGTTTGAATTTTTTTCTCATTTGCATCCTTTAATAATTACATCAAATATAATTAGCTTGCAATGTGTATAATCTATGTAGCAGAAGTAATATGAGTTGTTAGAAAAATTCTAATTTTATATAAGAATAAATAACTAATGAACATTTTCTAAATCAAGAACAGTACTTTTCCTTTTAAAGTACTTTTCCTTACAGTAACATTTCCTTTTAAACTTCATATTCACTGTCATCAAGTGTCTGAAACTCAATTTTTTCAAAATTTGGAAAAAAATGCTTAAATCCATAAGTATCCAGGTATTTTTGATCATATAGTATACACAGATCCTGATAATCAGTGACATCATTATTATTTATGCTTTCATTTATAAAAAGATTATTTAAACAATTGAGATTATGTATTAAAACAGATAAAAGAAACTAATGAGTGTATAAATGATTCTCAGCAATAAAAAACAAAATAAAATGGATGAAAATTAGATTGCTATGTAATGAATTAAATAGAATTAGCATTGGCAATTAACTAGTTATACCCAATATTTACAAAAATTAACTTATTCTTTCTTTACTCATAATATAATACTTTGTGCTTCTATTTTATAAAATATTCTGCTCAATAAATTCTTAAATTTTTGATAAAAGTAATAGAGTATTTCAAATCTCAAATATTATTTGAAAATAACTATCTTCCAAGAAAAGAATAGGCAATTAAAAAAGTAATAATTTTTCTCATTAGGGATACTAAAATTCTTCAGAATTTTCAAAAACCTTACATGTTTATATTTATAAAAATTCGTGAATATTTCTCAAATTATAAAAAATTATAAATAACTTACTTTTACAAAATTTCAATTCTTCCTTCAATTTTTGAAAATTTTGCTCTTCTTCATCCATATCTATTTTATTTACAGCCAAAAGAGCAGGTTTCAACACAAGTTCTTCATCATATAATTCTAATTCCTACCATAAATATACGATATAAATATTATTTGTAATTTATAAAACCAAAAATGTTATTATTATGACATTTCCAATCATAACTTAAATTTATAAATTCACTTAACTTTTCATATTCTATAGCAGCAAATGCATTTTTTTTCACAATAATTCATGTGGAAAAAAAATTTCATTCATAATGCTAAGATCATAGTTTAGCTTAAAATTCTAACAACTTGGATTAATAATATTTGTAGGATTTATCTTTTACATTTTAATCCATTATAGAATTAGATCCTTATCCAGAATTTTTTTTTTTTTTCAGTCTGCAATATTTGAATATAACAATCGGAATATCTAAAAGAATAATTAAATATGATAATTAATTCTACCAGTTAACAGCATTCAGTTAAATATTAGGGTTTTAAGGGGACTAAGGATTTTTAAAAAAATGCTCTTATATTTTTTTTTTCAAGAAAAATTTGTTATTTCTGCCAAATTTTCAGAAATATATTTTCTGTGCAAGAAAAAATGCAGATTCTGCTTCATGTGAATGCATATTCAGCAAAATTAACTTTTTACTCAAACATTCAGAAATATGTTATTTTTGTATAGATGATCAGATAGTTCATATTACTTTTGGAGAATTAAATATCTATTGATTCTCCAAAATAGGCATACATTAGATCACTTAATCAGCAATTGAATAGAAAACAATTGCATGAAAATTTATAATTTAAGCAAAGAAATAAATGATGATTGAAAATTATCAGTTGAGAAATTTTTAATGTATATCGGATGTAATTTTCACTAAACAAACATTGATTCTATTGTCTTTAGATTATAATAATATTTTCAGCAACTTAATGCACCAAAATAATAATAAAAAAACATGAATGAATTTTTTGTTATTAAACTTGAAGTCAAAAAAAAAAAAAAAATAACAAGGTTACACAAATTTAATAAAAATTAAGGACACAATGAAGATGTTAATCCTAAAAATAACAGGTTTGTACCAAACATTAAAGGGATTGTTAATGCCAATCTTGAAAGGCGCTGAATGGATATTATGCAAGTTAATGGCAGAAAACAAAAATGTCACTAATATTATGTTTCTCAGTTTCTTAAAAATTGCCAAAAATTATTAAAAGGATTCTATTTTCAATTCAAATATGGATAATAGGAAATTTTAGGGACCAGGATAAAAATCGTATTACAAGTATGTCTATAATTCAAATATATTTTCATTAGTTCAATATATATACTAAAAACTTTTTCCATTTCTGAATTATTTCTATAATTATTCAAACATAACTGTAAACTGTACAATTTAAACATACATATACCTAACATTTCAATAAGCATAATTTTTATATCTCTTATATCTAAAAATTGCAGGAAGTTTTATAAGTGATTGCAAAAATGAAAATCCAGTGATTTTTCGATTTAGTTTTTGTCCAATTTTAAAGTCTTTTTTTTCTCTCTCTCCTTCATCTTAAACCTTCTTAGATCTGATAATGGTGCTCCCATAAAATTGTATTACCACTGAACACTTGAATGCATTTTGGTAAAATACATTTATAAACACATCATAAAAACAAAGGTAGAATAATTAGATTATTTATAATTCGAAAATTTATTCTAGATCTTTAATTTTTGAACCCTTAAAATACTTTGCCATTTCAACCAAAAAGATAATACTTTCAGACATTACGTCTAGCAATTCTCAGTTAAAGTGTTAAGTATTTTATTGTTTTTAATATTAAGTTCTTTGTTTTTTACCATTACTAACATTATTTTCATGTATACTTGATTGGTCCTGTGGAGAGTACACTTGCCACAGATTTGGAACATCTGTTTTAGATCATTAAATACAATTAACAAACTGTAAAATGTATTAGAGGAATGCATAGTAATGCTTTTCAAAATTATAGCAAAATTAAACTAAAAACCTACAGTTTCTGATTTTATGTAATTTTATAAATTAGTAATAGAATGAAATATAAAAAGATGAATCGAGTGCATAATGAAATGATTCATAAATGTACAAAAGATAAATTTATGAAAAACGTGACTCAAACATAAGTAATATATATAATTTTTAACATGTGTAGACATATAAATAAATTATTATAAAAATGTAATTAAAAAAAATTGCATTTTTTTAATATTAGAAATAAGCGTCTGGTGCGCGGTTTTTTAATTAATTTTAAGAAATATATAATTGCAACCAAATTCCCTTCCTTTGAGAATAAGTTATTTTATTGTATAGCAATGAAAGCACCAAAATCTGTTGTTGCCTATTTAACACTACTAAATAAACCAATGTTTTTAATTGGTATTATATATGTGTATCCTAAAAGGTAAATAAAATACTTACAGTTAAAAATTGCCAGAAAATTAGAAACAATATAATTTTAAAGCAATCAATATGATTAAGCAAAATATTAGGGTATAAACATAATTAAAACCTACTTTATTCAAGAGCATGACAGTTTCAAAAGGAGTTCTGTGAGGAGTGTCTGGATTTAATCTAAAACCATTTATATCCACAACAAAAAGAAGAATCTTTGTGCGCAAACAATGTTTCAAAAATTTGTGACCCATTCCATAATTTAAATGGGCACCTTCTATCAGACCAGGCAGATCAGCAGCAGTTATCTACAGAAGGAAAAAAAAATACATATTGTATAACAATGTCAGACTTTTAGTTAAAAACTAGTAAGAAATTAAAGTTTTTATTTTGGGAAAAGTTACTGATTTCAAATAACAATACTTAGTCATTTGCAGCAAAAAGACTACTTTAAAAAATGAATGTATAAGTTTAATATAAGTTTGCTGCATTAAAACTATTAGCTTTTTGTAAATATAATAAAATAATCACTTTTTATATTTCCAATTAAACAAAATAAAAATTTATTAAGTTATTTTTAAAAAATTATCCTTCACTTACACAGATGGTCATACCCTATTAATTTCGTGGAATAAAGAATGTTTCTACAAAGCTTTTAATGAAAACCTCTAGAAGTCTTTTAATAACATTGTTTATTAACTTGCTTTAGTTGTGTACAAAAGTTAAAAGTTTGAATTCTCCAAACTGTAAAATGTTAAAAAAATCAACATACCTTTCTGAAATCATCATATGACAAAATTCCAATGTTTGGTGCAATAGTTGTAACTATGGAAATATTAAAGAAATGAAATCAAACAATGAAAGTAAATAAAGAAAACAAATGATACTAAAAACTATTTGCACACTGAATTTCTGAAAAAGTTAACTAATAATTTTATGCTCAGATTTAAATGATTAAATTTCTATAAATTATTTTTAATATTCAGTTTAAAAGTAATTTGCATTCGCTGCTATCAGAATTTGCATTAGTGAATAAAATAGAATTTAAGAAATTCTCAATATTCCATAAGAATTAGGCTATCTAAATGATTTCGTACTCTGAAAATTTATAATTTAAACATATTAAACATACGAACATAGACAGCATTTTAATTACTTTATCTTAAAAGACAGGCAAAAGAGAATTTGAAATAAAATAATATTCAAAGCAGATGCAATTCAATAATTTCAAGAAGTAAGCAATGTTCTCAAACAAAACCCATTTGAAGAAAAGTTAAAATATTTTATAACAAAAATAAATATAAAAAAGCAGACACACACATACTTAAAGAGTTAAAAAAAATGAATGCAAAATTACTGGATGTATAATATTTGCTATAACATATAATTCCATAGTTAATTTAAGAGCACACTTTTCAAATTTAATATACCCCCTTTTCAAGCTATCAAAAACCATGATATTTTTTAGTATTTCCTAAGAATAATTTATCACAGCAATGATTCAAGTTGTCACCATGTAATTTAGTAATTAAATTTGGCCTGGAAATTTCAAATATTAATAAATTTGTGCTCTTAATAAATAGTTTTTATGGCTCTTAAAAATAGCTAATGGCATTACAAACTCGCTGCTATATTTCTTAGATTTGCCATCAATATATAATGAAAACATAATATTACACAACTGGACTTTTTTTATGGAACTAAAGCAATCTGAACAAAACAATAGTTTAAAAAAGAAATAACATTTTGACTAAGATATTCGAAACATATTCCAATACTAAATGAATAGAAGTCCAAAACAAAAATCATGTACAGTAAAACACCATTTATAAATCTGTAAAGGAATCGATATAAAATGACTTGTGAATGAAAAGACATATAATTGAAAATTTAATTAATGTCTTTGATTACTACTAATTTAAGGTTACTAATACAAATTCATTTAAAAAGACATTTTCACTCTCGGAATCCAAACTTGCCTAAGAAAAGAGAGTCCAGTTAGAGTTACTACTCCTCTAAAGTCAAATTTCCGTATCAGAAAGATATATTTTCCAATTGTGTCCATACACAATAATGTAAGGAGGAAAAAAAATAGAAAAGGTAAATTTCAGAAGGAAATGTTTCATTAAAAACCTCTCCTAAAAGAGTTTTGCATTATTGATGTGAACTGTCAAACAAAAGAAATAACTCATATACAAAATGTATATGACTCAGATTCTTATAACTCTATTGAAAAACACCTAACAAATCCAACTTCCAACCTAGAGGAGAGCAATAATACTCCCAGTAATAAACTAACTTAAACCCCAAAACCATCTCTCTCAACAAATAAGGTTCAAAGGTATTTAAAAATTATAAAAACCTAGAATTCAATTAAAGGGATTCACATTAAAAGTTCCTGACTAACCAAAGGCAGAGAAAGTTTGTTAATTCCATTAAAAATGGTAATACAGTTGTACTCCTAGTAATTTCCAATGATGGTCCAATGAAAATAATTTAATGGTTGAATCAAGAAAGTAAGAAGAGAGAGAAACTAAAGTAACAATAACAAAAGAGTAAACACACTGAGAAAGGCCAATTTTAGCCCCTCAATTAATTTATTAGGGGACGACAGGAGTGGAGACAATTCTCTCAAGTTCTCATCATCAAAAGAAGTATCAATCTCCAAAAAAGAACAAAAATTTTATCTTCCCTAAATATAAATGAACAGCTCAAATGTCCTACTGGATCACAATGGAGATAAAATCACTGAATCCAACACATCAAAAGAGGTAAAAGATATAGAAATTTCAAACAGCTAAATCTTTAACTATGCCAGAAAAAATCATACAAATAAATAAATAAAATAAAATTAATTGTCAGAAAAAAGTATAATCAGTATAATAATTGTCAAAAAAAGTGGTGAAAATAGAAATTGCCAAATGGTTTTTGAAAAATGTTATACAGTAGTATTATTGAGTGCAATGGTCATCAGAAAATGTGCTCAGACTTAATAACTGAGATATAATATTAATTTCAAATTTAATTCTCACCTCTTTTTTCTGTAAGTTGGCTATTATAATACCACCTGAAATCATAGAGTATTTAATGATGATGATGATGATGTTGTGTCTGCATTACCACGAAAAGGCGATGCAGTAGCTTCTGAGGGTAAAGACCCCTGAGCACTCGAGGGCAGAAATCTGACTTCTAGCTCATATGAAGATGACACTCTCACATTCGCTTGCACAACCCCTTTTTACAGGGAGGCACATTCACACACCTCACAGATAGAACACAGATGAAGAACAGCCATGCCTGAACCAGGATTCGAACCCGGGACATCCAGATCACGGGGAAGATGTGCTATCCCTATGCCAGGACGCCGGCCGACAGAGTATTTAATGAATTATAGAATAATAAGTGAATCACATTTTTAGACACGAATTTTTTTTTCAATACACAAACTGAAAAAATTGGTCACTTATCATTACTTATTTATCAAGTACTTTCTCTGAGTACAGAAGAAAAAAAAATAAGAGTTTTCAAGGTATGTGAGAACTCTGTTATTTTTTCAATAAAGTTAACACTCTAGCAGATAAAATTACATCTTTTCCCACCAATATCTAACAAATAACAAAAACTCATTAAAACTCCAAATTCAAGAATGTATTATGGCTATGTCAGGTCAGCACAAAAGTCCAATGGAGAACCTACCAAGACCCAACTAAGTACCGAGCATGTTTAGTGGAGACAGAGTAAAGATAGCACAAATAAAAGAGAAAGAAAAGAGCAGTGCATGTCTTAGAGTATGGCAATGAAAGGATGCCAGGACAAATATCTCAATGATGATTCTAATGATAAATCACCTCAGAAAAATCCTGCACTGAGAAGACAAGTTCCTGCAAGATTTCTAAACTAAAAAGAAATAATTACAATTATAAAAACAGAACAGATTTTTGCCATTGAGGAAAATTAGTTGTCAAGAAAAGCTGAGAGTAAAATATGTCAGTGGTAGCATGAGTCACAAGAGTCTACAAACCATTTGTGCAAAGAGACAACTTCTAAACATTCCAATATTATAAGATTAGAAAAAAGGTCTCATCCCCCCCCCTCCTCCAAGTTTAGAAGTTTAGTTTTTAAGTAAGAACAGATTTTATCATAAAAGGGAACAAAATTATTTTAATTATTAAAAGTAATTAAGTGGATTATTGCTTACTTTAAGTTAATTTTCTATAGCTTAACAATGGCAACTTTTTTTTTTAAGAAAAACAATAAATAATTTATTAAATAGATATAGTTTCAGACAAATAAATTTCTTCTAAGTATGCAGAATAAAAGAAAAAAAAATCTAGTACTAGAGAAAGAGAGTCAAACTGTCTAATTATCAAGTAAGATTTTGAAATAAGGATGAATTTTCACTTGGAAATGAAATTATAGTAATTCTTTTATTTGCAAGTATATAATATTACAAGTTTTGGGATGATTTAAAAATAATTACTGACTTACATGGATAATTTGCTATTTTTGGCTTTGCATTTGATAAAGCTTGTAATAATGTAGATTTACCAGCATTTGGATACCTAAAATAAACAGCAAATGGTTCAATTATGCAAATTTATACACAAAAATGCAAACATATAAAAATGCATATATAATTATAATAAAATTTTGCTTGAAAATGAAAAATGTTATTATCTAAAAAGAAATGAATTAACAATCAAGCATATAAAACAACCTTTTTTAATGTTAAAATAATGACTTGCATTGAAACAAATAATAACTATGCAAAAAAAGAGAGAAAAAAAAAGATTGAAAAAAAAAAGAAAGAAAGAAAATCTATAAAAGGATGCTTGTGCATCAACTGCATGCTTGCAATTAATTAACAAAGATGTTGCATTAATCTATTGACTACACCCTCCAATGGCTAACAGATAAGTCAAAAGTTTGCTAATGGCATACCATTAATACACAAGTATTAATAAATGAAATACAATTTCCCCCAAAAGCAGAAAGGAGAGTTACTGTCAGGATAGATAGCTTTCATACTGAAATTTTATTCAAATCATGATTTTTTTTCATCACACTTCTGAAAGTAAAAATCACAGACAGATAGATATTTAAGTATATAGATTTTTTTTTATAAATCTAATTACATTATATTGCTATATTACACATATATCTTAAATTAGGCATTTAAATTATGCAATCTTTTATATGAAGCTTCTAAAATTTATTTACACATGTAAATTTAAAATTCTAACTATGATAAATGTTAGTGTAATTTAAAAATGTATTTCAAGTAGTTTTCCTGTAATCATTTATATTTTATAACAATATATTTTACCCAACAAATCCCACATCAGCAAGAAGTTTCAGATCTAGTGTAAGAGGAACATGCTGCCCTTTCTGACCAATAAAACCATTTTGTGGTCCACCTCCACAACCACCTCGTGCAAGAAGAAGCTTTTCGCCAACACGATTCAACTCACCTATGGTGAAAAATTAAAATAAAGCATTATATAGGTAGAAAAGCAGTTTTTCAGTGATAATTTTTTCTTGTTATAAAAAGAGCAATTTATACAGGATAAATGTCCAACAGTAATTTGAAACCAATGTTGATCAACAAAAGATAACAAGATAGAGATACTACCATAATTTGGCATATTTAACAATTCTATTAGCAGAAACATAAACAGTAACATTAATCCCAAATTTCTAAATGACTTTCTTTACTCTAGTCTACAATAATAATAGTAGTTGCATACCTCAAATTAATTTTTAATAGAAGCAGATAAAATAACGGATAATATTTAATATTTTCTAAAAATCCACAGTATAATTTTTAAAAAAACATAAATCATATAAGAGATATTTCATTAATATTTCTTAATTTTATCTACTGAAGTGAATTAAAGAAGCTATATAATGCAGAAATATTCAATTTTCTATAGTATCAAATCACAAAAAATATTTTTATAAGCAATTATGAGATTGCTATTATTACTTAGTTAACCATGTGTCATTAGCAAATATTAGCTACAAAAGAGACTATTACTGTGTAATCTTTGGTGATTAATTCATGGACCTGTGATTAATACACAAATATAGCTTTGTAAAATTATTATTTTATTATTTACTAGCCACCTTTGGCGACCAGCCGGTTTGCCAATCTTAATGTTCGTTTAAATTTTAATAATTAAATATTTTACGCAATTCCTACTTTAATAGATTCTTCATCAAAATATTTTAAAGCTTCAAATTTTGATAGTCATATAATTCACTCATAATATTATAAAGGCCTTCAGTCATAACATAATATGCATCTCTCTAATTTTCTGTTGGCTCTCGTTGAATTTATGCTTTAAATTAAAGTGGAAAGAATTAATCTGCAATTAATATAATATTTTTTACTGAAACAAAGCATATTTTTATAATATGATTACTGATAACAGAGTCACTGTGCATTTAAACTTTATGGGCACAAAAGAATATCTTTCTTAATTTATGTTATATCTCAAGAATTTGCCAACAAAATTTTCTACAGATTCATCATGTACAGATCGATTAATTAACAATATTTAATTTTAAATGCATCAAACACTAAGAAAATAAAATGAATCGTTTAAAATAATCGGTCGAAAACAGGTTTAAAAAACTACTTAAAACTATAAGCATATACAAAAATATATAACTAACATAAATACAATTTAATTGCAAAAGCATGCAACTAACCCAAAAATAATTTAAATCAAGAATCATCCATTGATAATATTGTCAACAATCAGAACACAATGCGCATGAGTGAATTTTCACCGCCAGTTACAGTAACGCAAATGCATGAATTTTTCTACACTAGTTGGGGTAACGCTATGCATATTAGAAATTTTTAATTTCCTTTATTCTGTGTTATTTTAATTCAAAAGTACTTCAGAACGAATCTGAAACATGGATTAATTAACAATGTTTAATTTTAAATGCATAAAACATTAAGAAAATAAACAAAATCGTTTGAAATAATCCGCCGAAAAATGTTAACCCTAGCCTTATTACTGTTGGGAGAAAAAAAAGCTGAAGTCTTACTCATTTGGCAATGGAGGAAATGGAAGATTTTTTTGGCGGGAAAGTTAATTTTTAATTAATAATTAAAATTCTAATTAAAAATTCAAAAAAGGGACCCCAGGTTCACATTCCCGACCTCTAAGGTATACATGTACCAAATTTGGTAGCTGTAGGTCAAACAACAGTCTGGCCTGTAAAGCACCAACACACACACACACATTGAGCTTTATATAAGTATAGATTAAAAAAGTCTTTTGAGTCTTTATTGGGATTTAATTAGATAAAAAGATAAAATTACACTCAGAGTTTATAGCTTACAGTTTAATGATTTTCATGAATATGAGAATGTAAGTTAAGAATTCTTTATTATTTTTGGCTCCTTATTGAAGTAGCTGGGTATTTTTTGACTCCTTACTGAAGTTTTTGAGATTAGCTTAGGCATTGTAAAATTTTTACTTTTTTTTTAGAAAATTCAAAAATCTTCTGAGAGTATAAATGCCAAGCAGCAGTCATAATCAATAAGTTGATACTATGCTTTTAATTAAGTAAGAGTGTCACATGATTATCCTTACTTTTGGCCAAAATAAAACTGCTGAATTTGATTGAGAATCTGAGTTGTTTTGCAATTGCAATTGAGTTTTTCCATGCTCTGTGAATGAATTAGATTGAAATGCAGTAGTCTGTTGAAGATTGGATTGTTTTTTATTAATTATTAATATCTGTAAATAACAACTGCAAATAAATTACTGTTTCAGCATTAATTTAAACACAAGCACTCTATGAACTCATCTGAACCATAACAATATCAAACCATTCAAAATTGAATTGTCACTGTCTTACATGCATTGCATAATATTTGATCTTCAACTTGAGCTAAATAAGTGAAATTCTGCTTTTAAGATTATAATATTATAGAGATGTCAGTGTATAAATCATATTATCTTCAAATACCCATCAATAATGAAATGAGCTACATCTATGTACCCTTAGATGCAATATTCTTGTTGTTTCTTGTGGCACTTGCCACGGACAAGCCCGCTGTTATGAAGACAGCGATTTTAAGCTGGTGGGGGAGTGTGTCTTGTTTTTTGGTAACGCCAACTAGGGCCAAGAGTACGACTTAGCTACTCACACATCACATTCGCTTGCACAGTCTCTTTTTACAAGGGGGCACATTCACACATCTCACAGATAGAACAGATGAACAACCATGTCCACACCGGGACTCGAACCCAGGACGTCCAGATCACGGGGAAGACGTGCTATCCCTATGCCAGGATGCTGGCTTAAGCCTGAGGGGGAGTGTCTCTTTTTTTTTTAGTAACGCTAACTAGGGCCAAGAGTACGACTTACCTACTCATGCATCACATTCGCTTCCACAGTCCCTTTTTACAAGGGGGCACATTCACACATAGAACAGATGAAGAGCAACCATGTCCGCACCGGGACTCGAACCCAGGAAGCCCAGATCACGGGGAAGACGTGCTACCCCTATGCCAGGACGCTGGCTTAAGCCTGAGGGGGAGCGTCTCTTTTTTTTATAGTAGCGCCAACTAGGGCCAAGAGTATGACTTAGCTACTCACGTATCACTCATTCGCTTGCATAACCCCTTTATACAGGAGGACACATTCACACATCTCACAGATAGAACAACGGAAGAACAACCATGCCCAAACTGGGACGCCCAGATCAAGGGGAAGACACGTTACCCCTATGCCAGGATGCTGGTGCAATATTCTTAATTAATATAAGAAAATTGGACATTTTTCTATATTAATCAATTTTTACTTATCATCATTTTCCAAATAAACTCATTTCTTGACAATGCCATATTTCTCTCCACAATAGAACTGATGCAAGTGAATAATACAAGTTTTATAAATTGCATTCATCTTCAATATCAATAAAAAATGAAACAATATCTGAACAATTTCTTCACTTGACACCTCATTAATGTAAAAAATCTGGATAGTTATTTTTTTTTATTTACATACAAATTCAGCTATTTTCAATGGGGTTTTTTTTTTTTTTTTTTTTTCCTTCTCTACTTGGAAATTTTCTTCAAAATCCACCAACAATGGTTAGTTCTGATCATTCAACACACAAACCATTTACCAAGTTTTTATTCTCCTATAACATTTTTCACTAACAGTCTTATATTTTTTTTGTGGACAAGAAGTTTATTTTCTTTCGCCAACCATTAGGGAAAGTCAATAAAGCCAAAAAATACTATCAGGCTTTTAAATACTATCAGGTGTAATATCAGAGGTGTGAATATTACACCAGTACTTTAAAATCCTTTAACATTCTATATCTTTTAATATCTTGAAATCCTTTAATTACCTTTAATTACGAGAAATCAATACAAAATGTTAAATATAGAAAGTAGACTTACATTTAATTAAGTCACTAATATGCGATATAAATAATGAGATCTTTTAATAATTATAGTAAAAAATTCTAAAACAAAATTGCAAAACAAAAATTTCCAAAATTTTTTTAGTAGTATAATAATAATTTAGTAATTTTTAAATGCATAAATATTAGGTTTAAAAAAAACCTTACCAATGACACAATTATCAGCAACTGCAGTGACACCAGGAGGACACTTGATTGAAACAACTTCTCCAGGACTTCCTAATATTTGAAATCTCCTATAAAAAAACCCAGTTAAACATAGTATGAAATTACCATTTTTAATATGTTACAACATAAAAATTAACATTTATATTTCAACCAGAAATAACCTCACATAAAAATATTTAGATAAGAAATAACCTACAAATTAATAAAAGCATATTTTAGTTAAGTTAATATTTTAATTATTAAAGTTAATATTTTTTCCCCACAAATATTTATTAAAAATTCATATACTTGCTGTTTCCACCAGTTCCTCCGATAAATCGCTGAGTAGGAAACTCTCTTTTCAATTTCAATAAGGAATAATTTTCAGTAGCCTCCAAGAAGACATCTCCCCCTTTTCCACCAATACCACCATATTTGGGGATTCCATTCCCACCTCGACCTCCACGAGCAGTTATTCTAACACTATCAATAAATTTCCTAGGTGCCTTCTAGAGAGAGAGAGAGAGAGAGAGAAACAACAACTTAATAATTTCATGATTTTATATACATATATACACACAAATAGGATTTTCACTACAAACTATTCAAAATCACTGCAGTACTGAGAATTCAACCTATGAAATATATTGATCTTTATTCTTTACAGAAATTTCAAAAATGTCATTTTTGCCAATTGGAAAATTTAGTTTTATATGAAAAAGGCAGAAGTAGGAAAATTGAGTTTGGAATGAGATATAGTACAATGACAGAATAGTAAACTAATTTCGAGAAATTAGCCCTCAAACTTTCAATGCAGCTTATATACTAATAATATGCCATCTCTGCCGAACATTTGAACAACACAGTTGGTAAAACTTTGGCTTAACATCTTTGAAACCTGAATTTGGTCCTGAGATAGTGTCTTCTTTCAAAATTATTTCAAATTAATCAACAATTTTCAAATAGTTTTAATTGATATGTTTTTCATTTTTATGCAAAAAAAAAAAAAAAAAAATGTTTATTCTCCTAATTTCTGAATTATAATTTAATTTTTAGAAAAAAAAATAATTAAATATATGAATGTGTTTTTTTAGAAATATATATAATTTGTTTACATAAAATTAATACGTAGTTTAATATGTAGACAGTTTTAATTAATATGTAACTCTTGTATGATGAAAAAATAGATGCTCATTCACCTAATATTTCAACCATAATTTTATTTTTAAGAAGGAAAAATAATAATTTAAATGATGATAAATAATGATTGTAATTACTGACACCATAAAAATATTTCATTAATTTTATATTACATACAAGAACCAGAATGGTAATTATCATAAAAATATTAGAAAAAAGATGGATACTATTTTGACACTATTCATAAAATTATGATTATTCACAAGAGAAACATTAAAAGAGATTCAACAGAAAATTTATTTCATTTACCTTCAAACAATATTTGTCTTTCTTCAGAAAATAGTATATTATGTCATGTTATTAAAAATTTTGAACTATCTGCCCAGTATTAATAGCTTAACACATATTTTCTGTTTTTTTTTTTTTTTTTTTTGCTGTTTTTTTTTTAAATTTATTATTAAGATTGAGAACGTTTGCTGATACATTTTTAAATAATTTCAGCTGCTTTCTTTAATTTCTGATATAACTTCATTGAGTTATAATAAATAATTTCTCATTATTATATTCTAAAAATTTATCTGTTTAATGACTTTAAGATAACAATAAATATTTAAATAATTTTTTTATCATTAAAATTATATTTATAATTCAAATACCATATGAATGGACATAGTTATTTTTCTTCTAAAAATTAAATTATAATTCAAGAATTAGGAAGATAAAAATTTATTTTTGTATAAATAATATGTAAGTTTAACAGATATTCAAATGACTTTGTATTATAGTTCTAAATATACTGCATAAAAAAATGCTGGAAAATAAAGGATGGGTTGAATATTTTTCATGAGAAGCTTAATAAATTACCAAGTCTAAGCCTCAATATAATTCTAGATCACGTAATGAAAGAAAGAATCTCAACTCAATTAAAAATAAAATGATATTATTATTTTTTCAGATTCTTTGGAATATGACTTTTATGATACAAAGAATAAATTTATTAAGATAGAAATGCTGAATTCCAATTAAAATATTTGTGGCTGATAAATAAATTATATGTTATTTCATTGTTAATATTTACTAAAACATTTTACAAGAGGTTTGATTTTATGAATGTAAAAGTTTTCGATTGTTTACAGTCTTACCAATACGGCCCCAGTTAATCGAACCATGCTTCTTCATTTATAGGAAGGAATGAGGTTTGTTTTCCGGCGTGTGCTCCTGGACGGATTCTTAGCTTATGCCGGGTTCACAAAAATCAAAACTCGAATATCACAAAATCTTCATTTATACAGCAAAAATAAATAAATAAATAAATAAACAGCATTTTCGAATGTGAATGTAATGTATTGATGCCACTCAAAATAATAATGAAGTATTAGTTTGAGAAGCACGCTGAGGCTAAATAATATTTTTTTAAAAAAATCCCAATTTTGGAATCAAATTGAGGTGAACATAAGGAATGAAAATAACAGAAGAAAGAGAAATAAAAGACAAAAAAAATTATGAATGCACAGAAACATCCGCTTCCTTTGATACCCTTACTTTACTAACTAATTTTTCTTGCTAATGGAACGAAAAATTACAAAATTTGATATATTCTTAGATCGATGTATAATTATATTCTTCTATTTTTGATATAAAATCTTACTGCAAAGTATTATGCAATTTTATTATTCATATTTAAGTTAAAATTAGGTTCTGAAACCACCTGGCTTTAGCATAAACCAATAAAAACATACTGTAACTTCTATATTTTTTACAAACATACAATAGGTAGCGTACCGGGTGCGTATCATCTGAATATATTTTTATTATGGTTGAATATTAAGAGCTTCTGTAAATTTCATTAATTTTTCAGATCCTTCATATTTATAAAAGTAAGTTTGGGCTCTTTCTTTTTTGTAATTTCTTCCTTAAATGAGAAAAAAAAATATTCTTAAAAGTCGAAGTCTGTATATTCATAAAAGGTATTAATTTTCTGCTTTAAAATGTTTTCTTTTGAAAAATTAAAGGCAATACTTTCTGTTCTAAAACTATATATTATATCAAAAGATTTTAATACCGTTATTTTTATCATTTACTCTGAACATATCACAGTTGTCGAAATCGAAATTGTTAGCAGCTATTACGTTAATTTTTTTTTTCATTTAATGATAATTTTAAACTCGAATCGGTCATTTATTCAAGTTTATTGAAATGAAATGTGATTTGGACCGTTGTTTTATACTCTGAATCTAAGGAATAATCAAAACAAAAGCATTTAATAATTAAACTAGTATGTTGATTATCCTTCATTAGTTGCAGTTATTTTCTTAATTACATGGTTGCAATGTATCTCATGGATTCCAATTATATACTAATTCAATTTATCTCCGATAATTTTTCTACCATAATTAATGATAATCATTTGTATTAAAAACATAAGTAATTATAGTACGATAATTCAAATGATAATGTATTCTAGTTGAGAAAGGATTCACATATACAGTGGCTCAAAAAATTGAGAGACACCTTACTTTTACTGGATAAATGGGATTTTCAATATGAATAACACATTGCTGAGAAGTGTAAACATGTTTTTATTTTTACACATAACAAATGGTTTAATTTAGAGTAAAAATAAAGAAAAATCAACAACAAACTTCTAAATTGAAAAGTTTCAGAAGCATTTTAAATAAACATACGCAGAATTTTGCCTCAAAAAAATTGAGAATACACCAATGAAATTCTTGTAATATCATGCAAAGAATGAACGTGTCAATATTTAGTTGCATGCCTTTTGACTTTTATAATAGCCTCTAAATGTCGGAGTATCGATTCAACCCATTTTTGGTGGTATCTGAAGATCTTTTAACCCATTCTTCTTGTATCACTTGTTTTAAATGGGTTTTGTTTCTAATCTTGTGTTTTTGGATCGCTGCTTCAAGTGTGGCCCACAGATATTCAGTGGTATTGATATCGGGGTACTGTGGTGGTATGTGTAACTGCTGTTTACAATGGAAAAAACACACCATATTTTGATGCTGCGTGCATTCTCTTTGGGGTCGTTGTCCTACTGGAAAAGGAAATTTCCATCTAAAGCAAAATTTTTAGCACTTACCTTTAGATTGCTGCAAAGTATATATAAGTAAACTATATCATTTATCGTGCCATCTATAAAAATTAAATTTCCTACCCCGGATGATGCCATGTAACCTCAGATCAAGACAGAGTCACCATCATGTTTAACTGTAGGATGTAAATTTTTGTGGATACAAAGCAGTATTAGGCTCTCTCTATACAGTACAATGGCTGTCACTCCCAAAAATGTTGAGTTTTCTTTCATTACTAAATATAGCTTTCTTCCAAAGGTTATTGGTCTTCAATTGATGAGTTTTTGCACACTTCAAATGCTTTTTCTGAATTTGCAAGCTGATGAACAGTTTCTCTCTAACAATGCGACTTTTATATCCAACTTGTCTAATGGCATTTCACACAGTTTCAGCACTTGTACTTCTGCCTATGATTTGAAAAGTTTTTGCAATAAGTTGGATGAACCATATGGTCGCAGCAATCTGAAAGAAAGTGTTAAAAATTTAGGTTTAGATGGAAGTTCCATTTTCCAGCAGGACAACGATCCCAAACAGAATGCACGTGACGTCAAAATATGGTGTCTTTTTCATTGTAAACAGCCGTTACTGTCTGTTCACGACAAGAACACTGCTAGAGGGGTATTCTTTTTCTTGGCGTCAATGTGAAGCAATAAAAGAAAACCTGTTGCTCATTTGTCTTCTCGCTTTAATCGCAGTTGCATGTATCTTTATATTCGCTTAGCTGACTTCTTTTATATTTTATTAATCTTTTCTTTGGTTAATATTAACTGCATTTCATTATTTAATATTTTTTTTGTCTCTTAAATTTTGGCATCCTTTAAAAAATATTATTTAACTATATAATGGAATGAAGAAAATATTATATTATAGATAGCGCATTACTTTTTTTTTTCAATAAAATAAAGAAAAATAGTCATTTATTCAGGCTTGTTCTCTCGCCTCTCTGTTGTTTCAATAGCTTTCCTTCTTAACTATGATTCCAAGAATCTAAAAATGTATGTACATTAATGTGAGTTAGAAGGATTAAAGTATTTAACGAGATTTCTTTCTTCTCAGGTGCACTAATTGTGATAATAAAACGGTAGTAGATAAGTATTCTCAAACAGCATTGATGGGCTTTGAATAGAAATGTGAAGAACATTGGGAGTGAAGAATTTTCAACCCCGAAATGATAAAATGCATGCAGGAATTTGGATCCTTTATTGCTTTGAGCTCATGACTATTGATATACATAGAAAGGAAAAGCTAATTTATCACTCTATTATTTGAATTGACAATTCATGAGAAAAAAATTTTTTTGAAATAATTGTATTTCTTTTTCAAATTGGGGGAAATGAATAAATGGTAATCTGGAATACAAAAACTCTGTGTTTCGGGAACTTTTACTGTGTTTTTCGTAGAATAATGTAAAGCTATGTTGGACTTATTTAGTTGGGTTTCTTCAAGTCTGGGACATCTGGCACATGTATGAATGAACACTTGAATTATCTTCAAATTAAGAATACTTTTACATATAAATTTTGCAAAATTAATTATGCTGTAAAAAGCTTGTGCAAATTGAAAATAAGTTACAAATCAAAGTTTGATTTTTAAAAATCTAGAAATTGATAGTATGGTAATCGTTAATTTTGTGTTTCGGGAAATAGTATATACATCAGAAAAATAAATAAATATAAATTTGGAAAGGTTTCAAGCATATTTAACAATGAACATTTTACTTTATAACAGAATAAAAGCAACCTTTTATAATAATTATGAAATAATTATGATTAATTATGTTATAGTTTTTATGTTAAATTAAACAGATTACCTCGCATTTGCTGCAGAGAATTTGATATTAATAACATATACATTTAAAACATATGAAATGAAGATGATTAATGTTTTGTCATGCATGATTTTACTTCTTAATTATTTTGGCCTAAGTGAAGATTAGTGTGCACCAGCCGATTGTCGCCAATATTGCAACCCATCGGATCCCTCTTATAGCAACCGTACTGCTGTTTTGTTTACAACTTTTTGCAATGGTTGAGTTGTACTTAAACTACAATTAAATTATGAAAAATGTTAAATTAAAAATATTAAAAAAATATCGATTAAAGATTTTACTTTTGTTCTTTATTATAAAGAAATTTAAGCTTATAATTAAAAGTTATTTTCTTCTTTCTTTTTTTAATGTGAATACGAACAGAAAATATTTATTCTTTTGCAATTTTTAATTGTCAGTATTCGCTTTAAAAAAATCGTCTGCATTCTCACTTTCAAAGGCAGCTGCAAATGGAATTCTTCGCAGTTCTCGTAATTCTTTTGGTGTTATAACGATTGGTTCCCTTCATAATTTGTTATGTCGGGATTATTTCGAACCTGTAGAATGGATGAAGAGCGAGTTAAATATGCATACATATATATTTTACGAGTTAATGAAATTAGGAAAGGATGCTTGTTTGAAATTTTGTATTGAGAATGGTTTGATATCGAACCGACAGAATGGATAGAAGGTGAGTGGAATATATTCTTTTACAAGTTGATGAAGGTGGGGAAAGTATGTTTGTGTGAAATTTTGTATGGAGAATGTTCCGATTGTTTATTTCTCCGTTTTTTCTTTTCTCTTGGTTATGTACTGTTTCTGTTTTCCACACAGTCTTTATGTTCAATGTGCTAGCGAAGCTACTAGGTTCCCGCTCCCGCTGCTAGCGAAGCCGTAGGATGTTTTTTTAAGTTAAAAAATCCTGCCCGGTGCCTTCTACAGATGCCGAAGGCATCTGTAGAAGGCACCGGGCAGGATTCCCTCTGAAATCCGTTCGTACAACATCCTTCATTCTTTCCTTTCAATTGATTATGTACAGTTCATGTTATCCACGCAGTCCTTATGTTCAATGTGCTAGCGAAGCTACTAGGTTCCCGCTCCCGCTGCTAGCGAAGCCGTAGGATGTTTTTTTTTAAGTTAAAAAATTCTGCCCGGTGCCTTCTACAGATGCCGAAGGCATGTAGAAGGCACCGGGCAGTATGAAAAAAAAAAAAAAAAATACTTATCAGTAAAAAGTTCTAATTAGATGGCGGGAAATAGTAACCGTAACTGTTCCGCGGAAGTATTTGTTTATTTTGTCCGCCATCTTTATTGGCGACTTGGCATTGTTGGCGCAGCTGGGTGCACACTAAAATTCACTTTTACCATTATTTTTTTCTTCTTGTGCAATTGTTAGACATACAAATAATTATTCAGTTTTTCTATTTGATTTGGTTTGTTCTTTGTATACATATGACAGAAATATCAGATATTTTCAAAATTTCGAGTATGCATATGATTTTCAGTTTAGTGAATTATTTTTTAAATTTGTTTTGAAGAATTAAATGCAATAATACCAAATATCGCCAATTTGGCACTAAACGTGCCAACGTAAGAAACTTGAATTAATTTCTACCTCTGTGAAATGAACTCTTCCTACAGTAACCTATTTCCATAACGCCTTCCAGTGTTCTTCTCGTGGACAGACAGTACACACACCACCACAGTAGCCCGACATTAATGCCATTGAATATTCGTGGGCCATACTCGAAAAAGTGGTTCAAAAGCACAAAATTAGAAATTTAAAACAAGTGTTCCAACAAGAATGATGTAAAATATCTTCAGATACCACCAAAAATGGGTCGAATCGGTACCATGACGTTTAGAGGCCATTAGAAGAGCAAAAAGACATGCAACTTAATAGTGCCACTTTGTTTCTATGCTTGATATTGCAAAAATTTCATTGGTGTATTCTCAGTTTTTTGAGGCAAAATTCTGCGTATGGTTATGTAAAATGCTTCTGAAACTTTTCAATTTATAAGTTTGGTGTTGATTTTTCTTTATTTTTACTCTTAATTAAACTATTTGTTATGTGTAAAAATAAAAACATGTTTGCACTTCCCAATAATGTGTTATTTATATTGAAAGTCGTATTTATCAAATAAAAGTAAGGTGTACTCTCAGTTTTTTGAGCCACTGTATGTATATCTGTTAAAATTTTTATTAAAGCATCATTATGCATTTGATATTTTTGCTATGTTAAAAAGTTACATTATTTTATTTATAAAGTGGTCACTTACTTTTTTAAGGAATTAATTCTATAATTTCTTTATATAAAAAAAAAAAATAAGGTAATGTTCAACAATTTCATCAATCAGCTGGTGAGCATCATCAGAGTGGCACCTGAACCGGGATATGAGAAAAATTCATAAAAATCGCAAACTACCGACAAAAGTATTTTGCATCAAACATGCACTTGATAATTGATGCTTTATGTCTAAATTATGACCTCAACATCAATCAGGGATAGCTTTCTTTCCATGTTAGAACAACTTTTTAATTTCATTAGATATGAAGAGTGATAAGCTAATGAATATAGCTAACTGCAAACTTAATGAAAATTTCTGCATGGATCAGTTTTAAATTTCAAAAGAAGAGAGAGTGAATAAATTTTGGTTTGATCTGCTCTCAACTCAAAGCTTTGGAATGAAGTCTTATTATTGTTAAAGATGATAATGATACTTTCTCATAGCAACAGTAATGTTGGGAGAAAAATTTCTATCAATAAAGAATAACTATGGGAGAAATATGAAAAAATACACACTCGTTGCAAAAAAAATTATTCGGCAACCTACAAACAAATAATACAATAAGTAATTTTGAAGTGTCAAAGCAATTGATTTTAAATATGAGAAACTCCAAGTTAAGTATAAAGCATAGAAACTGAAGAAGGAAAAGGAACATATCGAAAATTTGGAGAGGGGAGGGGAAAAAATGGGGGGAATGAGAGTATTAGCTCAAAGAATTGAAAACCAAAAATTCTTGAGACAGCTTAAGAATTGAGTAAGAAACTGCAAGCCTTAGAATTTTGAAAAAAGAAACTTATAAAACTTTTTATTTCACTTTAAGCTGGATTAGTTGTTTGAAACAAACTTTTTTTATTAGTGTTCTAATAAGTGATATTTCTCTTTTGAAAATAATTGATTATTATTTGTAATTTTTAAAAATTTAACTTGACAAGTATTTTGTATTTGTTGCTTGGGTTATTATGTTTGAACTAAGGTTCTTTACTAGCGTTATTTGCAATAATAACTGGAATAAAAATCTTATTCATTGATAAAAATATAAGTTTTTTTTTTTATTTCAGCAATTAAATTCTTATGATTTGTCCTAATAAAAAAAATTTGAAGTAAAATTTTTAAAGTTTCCTTTGTTTAAATTTTTTACTAAAATATATATTATTAGATGCATATAATCATATAATTTTTATATTTATATTGCAATATGAAATTCTGGTTCTTATGCAAAGAGCACTAATTAGTGATTGAATACTGTTTTACAATTTTGAACATAGATCTGATCTTTACTGTTACTATAATTAGTGTTGTAAAGAATAGTTTTACTATTTCTTAGAATTCTTACTTAGTTTTAGAATTAAATATTTTAGTTTACAATATTTTTTCCCATCTAAGAAATGTAGTAAATTGTTTTTTTTTTTTAAAAAATGTTCATTCAATTATTTAAAAATTAAATTTCATGAAAATATATCATTTTTTCACATTAAATAATTTGTAAAAGTATTTATAATAATGTATATTGTACGTATAAATTATTCTGAATTGTGATAATAAAAGACCAAGAAACTAATTTTAAATTAGTAGCTGCAAGTCAGGGAAATGTTACACATTTAGTCGAGAAATTTTTTTTCACAGTTTCTGTAGCGACTGTGATAAAAGTCTCACTTAAATAAACTTGTATCTTTTTTTTAAAATACTTCGTAAACTCTTTTGCATCTTAAAAAGAAGTTTTGATCAAAACTGTTATCTTGTCTAGACTAAAAAACTGTTATAGCTACTTAGAAATTCTTACTAATTATTTTTCATTTATTTTGTATAATTAACTTAAATGCTTTTCTTTGTATAGATGAAAAATTAGAATGGATTTTAAAGTGTAATGTTATTGAATGTATCACTTTTCTAAGAAAATTTAAGATTTTTTTTCTATACATTCTTCCGGTTAGAGAAATTGCAAACTTCTCCTGTGGACCTAGCACTTAATGGATTTTGTTTGTACTATTCTATACATTAAGATTGAGAGTATTTTATTTAAATGAATGACTGATCTATATAGTCTAATTGTTGATGAAGCATTTAAAAAGTCTTTTCTAGTAACACAAATTTACATATATGGCCCCTGAATGAAAGAAAAGATTGAAACTCGGTACTTTAACTTTCATGGATTGTACCACAACCAAAGACATTTTATAAAATTTTGTAATACTACAGAAGAATTTGTTTGTTTCAGTATCCTAAGATGACCACTTTTCAACAGTTTTTTCTCACTAAGGGGTGAGATGCAGAAGGATATGTGCATTTCCAGAATTAGCTTTATTTCTAAATTGGCCATCTTTGGCGACAACCCGGTTCGCCAATCTTAATGCTCGTTAAAATTTTCAATTAAATATTTTATGTAACTTATCTTTTAATAGTTTCTTCATCAAAATATTTTTAAGCTTCAAATTTTGATACTCATATAATTTACTCATACTATTATAAAGCACTTAAGTCATAATGTACTATGTATCTGTCTGTAATTGGTTTTCTGTCGGTTCCGTAAAATTTCAACTTTAGATTAAAGTGGAAATGATGGAATTGCTATTAATATATATATATATATATATTTTTACTTAAACCAAACTTTTTTTTTCATTGTGAGTAATAATTTATTCAGATTTATTTATCAGGGTTGCCACAGCACCGGGGTAAGTGGAAAAAGTACAGGGAATTTAAAAAACCAAAGGAAAAAAAGCAGGGAAATTAGAAAAAAAATTCCACAAAACCCGGCAAAATACAAGAAATTTTAAGTTACTTAATTCTTTTGCCCCCCATTTAAAAAATGGTAGTATCTGAACATTGCAAGAATAAAAGATCTTAGTCACAGCATCAAAACAAAACAGCTATACAGTCATGGAAACTTGCTTCCCTTTTCCTTAGAGTAGATTGTCTAATTTCGATTTCAGAGATAGTTCTTTTTCCGCAAGATTCCCGGATCGCAACTAATGAGGATGCGAGATTGCTGTAACTGATTGAAAGAATAGAATAAATATCTCCAACAGGAGATTAACATTCAATCTGTAGAAGCATTGCTGCAGTACTGTTCATTTCAGTATTCTGAGATGACCACTGACGATTCTATCTCATTAAGGGGAGAGACGTGGAAAGATGAGCGCATTTCCGGAATTCTTTGTCATTCTTTGACCTTGATTTTTGCAAGATTAGATAGTTTATTGTTCAATTTTTTTTATGTGTATGTGAATATTGTGTCGTTTCTGGCCATATTATTTTAATTCAGTCTGCAAGTAATCCAAGTTTATTTTATTGTTAAATGTAAGCATCCCCTCCTTTCATCCTTCCTCTTACCCCTATTTTGACGAATTAGACCCATCATAATGATGCTCAAAAGCGCAGAGGATCTTAAAATCTGTTGTCAAACAATATTTAGTAACTCGCATGAGTTTGCTGAATGGTTTGTTTATTATTTAAAAAAATGTGAACTTATTCAGAGTAGGTTAGAAATTTTTTTAAACAATGGGCTGCTCAAAATAGGTATTTAATATGTATTGTATTGATAAAATTATCAATCCTGACTTTGCTGAATGGGTTAGAGAAGTTCTGCAAAATCCATTAGTTAGTTAGCCTTGTAAGGAAGTAATAAGCTTAAGTAATATGGAAAAATTGGCTCTTTTTAAGAAAAAAACAAAGTTTAAAAAAAGTCATTTGATATTGAACTGTGTATCTGAAAGGAATGCAGGAGAAAATAGTATGTCTAGTTCGAAAATTAGCTGTCTTCATCCTTGTTAATTCAGCACCAATAATTTAGAACTGAACTCATTAAAGCTTGTTATTTTACATTAATTCTTTAATGTATTCAATGATATACATTAAAGGATGTGAATATATTTTCACATATGTTCACTGATAGCAAAATGGCTAAAAAATATATTTTGGTCATACAAAAGCGTGGAACCTTTTTTTTTATGGATTAGCTCTATTTTTTTCAATGATCTCTTAAGAAATCTTTAAACAACAAAAAAATTGTAACATACTTTGATGAAGCATTGAACCACATTTCACAAAAATATAAAATGCATTTTATTGTTGTTTTTGTGTGAATCAATTAATAGTCTCCAGATATCGGAATCTCCATCTTCTGATATCTCCACCAAATATCGGAATTCAATATTTTTATGGCATATCGCTACTTAAGAATTGTTTGAGAATTCTAAAGAAGTTATATCAAGTTTGGACATACAGTTACTTTGAAAAAAAATTATGGATGGATAAGCCAAATGTAAATTAAAAAATTTGAAAAAATGTCAACGAAAAACTTCTGTGCGAAAATGACTGTAAAATTTGACTAAGACTGCTTATAATCCATTTAGCATTTTAGTATTAGCATAAATCTGTTCAATGCAAAGTAGATGTTAGGTCTAAGAAGAATGTATAGAATTTTAAAGGTTGTCCAGCTAGACATGCCAATTTCCTGGTAGTTATTTGTTCTTCTGAATTTTCATTGAAGTTTCATTCTTGCTGCTGGGTAGAAAATATGCCACAAGTGACAATATTATAAATGATTGTCAGGATAAATTGATTCTAACTAAAATTAACTTTTCTTATATTGCTAATATTCTGCAGTCGTTCCTTTAAAAAAAAATTATACACTTGAACCAATGGCATATTTCTTATATGAAAATCGTTTCTTTTCTTTCTTTTTTTTATGAAAAACATTGTCAAAAGAAGCATAGTCGAAGAAGCAAAAATGTTACTCTTATTTTTGATAAGAGTTTGATGATTTTAAAATTTCAAGGTTAAGAAAAAATACCAATATTGGAATAATGACTACGACTTATTTGATCACTAGTGGAGATAGTGAAACTGAAAAAAAGAGGCTTTTTAAGCATTTTATATATATATATATATATAATAGATTTTTAATCCTGTCGACTAAGTAATATGTAACATATTTTGATTGAAGTAGAATGCAGGTTTGAAACAGTGAAGAGACTTGGTATTTTTAATTTCGTTTTATTCTATTCCGAGTGGCAGGCAAATAATATGTAACATATTTTGATTGAAGTAGAATGCAGGTTCGAAGTAGTGAAGAGACTTGGTATTTTTAATTTCGTTTTATTCTATTCCGAGTGGCAGGCAAATAATATGTAACATATTTTGATTGAAGTAGAATGCAGGTTCGAAGCAGTGAAGAGACTTGGTATTTTTAATTTCATTCTATTCTATTCCGAGTGGCAGGCATGATTATATACAAGAAAACGCAGCGCGGCACACACAGAAGTAAGAAAAGGGAAAAAAGGGCGAAACAGATGATCACTAGCCTTATATAACATTGGATTTCTGGTCAGGAGCCAAATCAATACACGTGTGACCTTTGACACCTTTTGAAGGGTAAAAGTATCACTTTCATTTAATATGTAGTACTGATGGCACATTATTTTTACAAAGAGATTAATTAAACCGAAAGTGGAATTGGATCACGAAAAGAGAATATTTTAGAATGAAGTTAGGATGGGCTAAATTAAGATAAAATCTTGGAAATGAATTAAATTGAAATTAGAATTAAAATATCATTATACATATATATATAATACGCATTTGAATGTATGTCAAAAATATTTTACTGTTTTAAAAATGTTTAAATCCACGTTTATTGAATTATTATTGAATTTTTTTACTTTATTATAACTAGCAGATGAGTGCTGTTTGTACATTTCCCCTTATATTACATATATATACATGAAAAATGCAAGGATTTTTTCCCCCCCTTCCCCAGATTTGTAAGTGGCTATCCTGTCAATTGCATTCGTATGTGTGAAATATAATTTTATGATCTCTACATTTTATAAAGAAGTTCCTTAAAAGTCCTTGGTTCGTACTGTCTGCTTTCAATAAGAATAGCTTACTCTGTATAAGGATATGCAATTTAATCTATTAGAGATTCAAATAAAAGAAATGTTATTATAAGAAGGATTGCTGTGATCGTATAATTTATTTTTCAGTTTAATTTTCTTAAAAAAATCTTCTAAATGCAAATCAAAATATTAGAATCCCATAAAACTGCTTTACAAAATATAATATGGACTAATGAAAGAAAGTTAATTATGGTTGATATGCAAAATCCATTGAATGCTTTGTATTTAAATTGAATGCCTAATTTGTGTGATTTTGACATTAGTTATTGGGCACACAAGAAATTTTTTAATTGACATGCTTACAGCCTTTCTCGGTTTAGTTATCCTAGGCTGAGTGGACCTTCAGAAATGTATTGCTGGTCTTGTGTTATGAATCATTGGCATGTTAAAAGGTACATAGTTAAAAGTTTAATACTTTCAATTAATGTCAGTTATTCCAGAATGTTTCTAAGTAAAGCAAAATTTATATGAACATTATTCTTTTGCCGTATTCTGTATTTAACAATGTAATTTCAAACACTTTGTATTAAAATTGCATTCCAAGCCTACTTTTTTTCTTTTTTTTTTTTTTTTTGTCTGACTTTGAAGATTAAATTCTGATTTACTACAAAACTATATAAAGTTTTCTTTGCAAACTTCATAATCATCATATTTGTATCAAATTAATTGGAGTTACATACAGTGGCTCCCCAAAGTGTTTGTACACTAAAGAAATTTGCAGAAATTGTGTTCTATACTTCTTAATAAAGCATTTTATTAGTTGGTTTTTTTTAAAAAATTAGCATCTTTAAATAGTTCTTAATAAAACTGAACAAATATTTTTATAAAAAATCAAGTAGTATTGTTCTAAAAAATAAATAAATAAAAAATGTCACAAAATTAGAACACAAAAGTCTTCGTACATCCAAACATTATTTATTTAAATTCATCATAAAAATATCTTTTGCGGCTTATTTTTCTTCTAATTGAAAAATACACTAAAATAGTTTGATTTCAGTATTTAATATCACAATTATTTATTCTATTTACTTTATTCTTAGATATGACGCACATTCGTAAAGAAACGAGTTTAGATGTACGAAAATTAATTATTTCATTTTAAAGCTGGAAAATTAATTAGAGGCATTGCAACTATAACTAATCTACCTCATTCAACGGTGCAAAGCATAATAAAACGTTACAGAGAGGGAAAAAGGATTGCAAACAAGCCTCGTAATGGTCGCCCTCAAATTCTGTCAGCCAGAAGTCAAAGAAATATTGTGAGTAAATTTCTAAAAAAATCCACGTCTGAGTGCAATAAAGTTTACTTCACAATATAATGAATCAAATGGAACTTCTATTTCCTGTGAAACTATTCGTAGAATTCTTCGGAATGCTGGTATACATGGCCGCTCTGCACGAAGAAAATTCTTTGTAAGTCAGAAGAACAGAATTGCTAGGCTTAAATTTGCCAAATCTATGATACACCAGCCAGAGAGCTATTGAAATCGTGTCTTATTTGCAGATGAAAGTAAGTTTAACATCTCTGGGTCGGATGGGAGAATCATTGTATGGAGGAAGAAAAAAAAACGAAGAACTTAATCCCAAGAATTTAGTTGGAACAGTAAAACATGGAGGTGGAGGTGTCATGGTTTTGGGGTGTATGTCAGCGGATGGAGTAGGCAATTTAGTATTCATTGATGGTATAATGGATCATTGAGTTTATATAAATATTCTCAATAATAATTTAAAAGTGTCAGCACAAAAATTGGGCATTTTAAACAACTTTGTGTATTACTAAGACAACGATCTTAAGCACACGGCCATGAATGTTCGTCTTTTTTTGCCTCTATCATTGCCCTCAAACCCTTAAAACACCAGTTCAATCACCGGATTTAAACCCTATAAAACATATTTGGAAAGAATTAGAGGTGCGAATAAGAAGTCACGACATTAAATCGAAAATTCAACTGAAAGCAGTAATGATCGAAGAATGGAACAAGATCGGTGCAGAAGTAACCTACCGTTTAGTTAAATCTATGCCCAAACGTTTAAAAGCTGTTATAAAGAATAAAGGATATCCTATTAAATACTAAATATTTATAAAAATTTAGAAAATTTCTTATTTAGTGATGTTTTTTTAAAGTGTATGATCACTTTTGTGTCCTATTTTTGTGCAGTTTTATTTATTGTCATTTTTTAAAAAATAATTTGCATTGTAATTAAAATTTATTCTTCACTGCTTTTTTAAGAACTGTAAAAATATGCTATGAAAAAATTTTCATGTAAAAATAAGAATATATAATAGTAAATAATGAGGTTTTTAATTGATTTTTGTTGGTGTACGAACACTTTTGGGAGCTACTGTATATATATATATTTGCAATTGTAATCAAATGATAAATTTTTTCAGGTACCTTTTAAAATCATCATTTCGTTTTGCATTTGATCATCATACTTTATTTCCACGATGCCCAAACGGAAGCTTAGACAATGTCACAATGTATCAGATGATGAAATAGAATCTCAAAGACCAGTGAAACAAGTTAAAGAACAAAACTCAAGCATTATTGGTAATGAAAATATCGTATCCACATCTAAAGAAAAACAAAACTCAAGCATAACTGGTAATGAAAATATCGTATCCACATCTAAAGAAAAACAAAACTCAAGCACAACTGGTAATAAACGCAGGTCCACTACATCAAAAGAAAAACAAAACTCAAGCACAACTGGTAATTTTAATATGATGAGTTCGACACGAGTTAAACGAAACTGCAGCATAGTAAGAATGGAAAATAAGCCATCGACAATTGATGACGATAGTATGGATAGTGTCATTGCCTCTTCACCAGAAAATAGTCAAGATTCCAATACTGAGAAAACTGGAACTCATTATGAAAGCTTTGCAAGTTTTATGAATGCTATTTCCATTGAGATTGATGATGATGATGACGAAGAGGAGGAGGAGGAGAAGAAGGTGGGGGAGGAGGAGGAGAAGAAGATGGGGGAGGAAAAGGAGGAGGAGAAGATGGGGGAGGAGGAGGAGAAGATGGAGGAAGAGGAGGAGGATAAAACGCTTAATGGTTCTGCTCAAAAGCAAAAAGCAAATACAGAGGTAAATTATTAAAATAATTTTCTTATATTCAAGTTAATTCTCAATTTTATATTAAAAACATTTTTTTTAGAAATTTAAAGAGAAAAAGGAAATCCATTGTATTAATTCTTAAAATTTGCTCTGTAATTATTTGAAATAAATACATTAAGAGTTCTTAATCATTTTAAAAAGTCTTAATTTTTTAAGAAAGTTAGTCTGAAAGGTTCTTATAGTGAGGAAAGGAAATTTGAAATTTAAACTTAATCCTTATGATTTTCATAAATGTTTCTTGTAAATAAAAGTATTCCGATTGTTAAATCAATGGAAACTGGATGAAATATTTTAATGTAAATGGTGTTAATGCTATGAAATAATTTTAATGGTGTGAATTTTGAAGTTAATGCTATGAGAAAAATGTATTATTCAACTTTTAATAAATAATGCTTTATTTTTGGTAATATGTTTGCAATTTTTTTAAAACTTTGTTTTGTAATTACTGTTGAAGGTTTGTATATAATTCTGTTACTGATGTCCTAAACAAAAACTAATTAATAGAATTTTAACTACTCAATTTTTTTGCAATTACTTACCAGCCTTTAACTTAGTGATGCTTATGGTCCTGTAATAATGTAATTCAGAATTTTTCACTTAAAGCCATGCTTTATACTATCATAATTTTTTACTCATATTTAAAAAAAATTTTAATTGAAAAGTTCCAAATTATTTTTACTAGTGCTCTTATTTGGTGAAATTTAAAATGGTATAATTTTAAATAGGCCCATAATTTGAACAAAGGGAGAGGGGAAGGATTAATCAGTATTTGAAATAAGAAAACATTTATTGTTGATGAAAGATTTACTCTTCACAAAAGTAAAATATTATTAGACACTGCATATTTATATCTGCTGGTAAATTATTTTAACTAGGAATTTTTTATTAATGTTTTAGGTGGCTTGTCCCAGTTCATCTTCTATTACAAACCTTCTGGAGGCAGATATAAGGTTAATTTTCTTATTTTAATTGAAAAAATTGGTATTAAATTAGTTGTATTTAACTTATTACATTATATGAGTTTTTTTTTTTAATTTTAGAATAAGAAAATTTGTGTGTTTTATAAAAATACTAGATATAACTCCACTATTTTGATAAAGTGAAGAAATACCTATTTATGTTGAAAAACATCTAATTAGTCTTAAAAAATATTTGTAAATATTTAATTCATGCTATTTTGAGATCCTTTACCCCATACAGTTCATTTTTTCTATGTATTTTTCAAATTAATTAATCTCATTTATGTAAGAATAATAAATATTATCCTTAACTGTTGGAATTTTGTTTACTAATTAATATTTCATAATTCACTTATTATCTTAAAAAATTTTTCTGATAACAAAAAAATATTGCATTTTTATAAGTGAAACTTCAAGCTATTTACATAGTGATTATAATTGAAGTTGAATTTTCAAAAGGCTGTGAAACACACGCACACACACACACACTGGTCAGAGTGACTTAATATTGAATTTGTTTTGAAAAAGGCAGAAAAAATTCAAAAGTTGGCAGATGGATGGTGCTACACTTGTCATAAGATATTAATTAAAAGATATGACATAATGTTATGGCATTCTTTGTTTAAAGCTCAATAAGTTGATGCCACAGTGGATAGGAAAGAATCGCCTTTTAATTGTTTAGTGTTTAATTAATTGTGCTTAGGCAAACTTGGTGGGGGGGGGGAAATGGATGACATCAAAAAAGGGAAATCTTTGATTTCATTAAGAAATTTTCAGAATGCTGCCCACTATTTTCTCATACAAGCAAAACAGCTTGTTTCACTGCAGAGTCAGAACAGGCAAATGTGGCAGCCAGGTCTTTAGGAAAGGGCAACTGATAATTTGTCATTTCTAAAGTGCAAATTCAATAGTTATGTCACTGTGCGGAAGAGTGCCATTCTGACGTAGGAAATTGTGTTATCCAGATGTCCATGTTGTCACAATATTGAAATGAGCTGGTTGAGTGAAAAAATTCACAATGTCCTTCATTGAATGTACACGTTACAAGGTCTGAAAGACCAATCTTTTTGAATAAGAAATTGTTAACAATAAATGCTTCAGTAAACCTACATCTATAGTAACTTTTTGAGGATGAAGATGCAATGGTTGTATTTGTAACATATTCTCTCTCCCATATTCTACAATTTTGAATATTAGCCGAATTTTGGAGATGGAAATGGGCTTTGTCTGTTTACAAAATGTTCCATGGCCATGCAATTTTCACTTCTATTCAAATAAAATTTGCAGTGTGAAAGCATTTCATTTTGGCAGGTCAGCAGGAAACAACTCTTTAACTTGTTCTGAATGAATAGCATTGCAGGATGTTTTGTAAAACTTTAAGAGCTGTGCTGATAGGTATGTCTAAAGTTCTGGCAATTCCCTATGCTCTGGATGCTCCCAAATTACTGTTTAAAACACTGTTGCCATATTCTCAACTAACACCAAAACATTTGCTATCCACCCTCTACCATATTTCACACCAGTTGTACCTTCCTTTTTGAATTTATTAGTCATCTTCTGTGAATTGTTCATTCATTGGGCCAGAGCCACTTTTTAAACCCTTTAATGCAACTGCTCACAGACATGTTCATGTAAAAATGCTTTATAAGCAGAGTTTGATCCTTCAGTAGTAGTCATGACTGCATTCTGAGATACAGAATAACAAAAATTTTATGTTTCCTAATTTTATCAATTTTCTATGGTAAATACAGCACCAATTTATCAGATAATTTTTGATTTAAAAAAATTATTATTTGCTTTTTGAAAAACAAATTCCTATTATTTCTTATATACTCAGTTGAAATATTGGGTCTGTTCAGTTTTAATTTTTTTACAGGCATTTGTAATTTTAATCATAAACATTGTGTATATTATCAAAATATCAAATTGTTATAGGAAAGAGTGGCACTATTAAGAGATGGGAAAACTTGCAAAAGTCTTCATGATTGCTAATTCCTGAATTTAAGAATTATTTTGAAAAAAATATAACTCAATTTTAATAAAATGTATTTTACAATAAAACTTGCAGAAAAGAGAAAAGAATAATATCTTTAAGAAAAAGAGAAAAGTTCTTATCTTTGTATCTAGTTCTTTAATAACTGAAGAATAAAGAATTGTAGAAACAATGTGAATGATTTCAGCTTCATTGCACCGAAGAAAGTACAGTAAATTTTATTTAAATGCGGCAGAATATCCAACAGTGCTTGATCCTTTTAGTATCAAAGCATTGTGGGGAATTGGAAAAATAACCCTGCTATGTTAAATCATAATACTAATATTACTTTAATTGGTGGAATAGATGTCTTTGCAGCCTGTTTTTCAGCTAGAATATTTGTTTCCCTGCATATTGAAATATTTATATAAGATGTATAACTGTTTAAAATTTTATTTTTACTGTCCCATAGGCCGAAAAATATGAGTTTAATAAAAATTTAAATTTATGCAAAAATAGACTTTTTTTTAGCTTGCTTTCATAACAAGCATTTTAATATATTTGTATTTTTAGTTAAATGTTTGCCCATGAATGCAACAATTTACCGAAATAAATTTGCATGCAAGATAAGATGCAAAATAATTTGTTACCGCTATTATAGGATGGAAAAATAAAATGTTTTGAATGATTAAATGAAATAATTTGTAAAAGAAATTAAATGCCCAAATTAATTATCAAAAAAAATTTAATCAATCAAAAAAGTTAACTGTGAGAATTCTCTAAATAAATCTTGTTGGACATAGTTTTTTTTTCTCCTTTAGTTTAAATTTTTAAAGAAAAACCTGAATTACAATAACTATAAAATTAAACAGAAACCCAAAATCTGTAATTAGAAAGAAACTTGATGTCCTTTATCATTTTATAAAAATAATGTGTTTGAAGAAAGAATCTGATGATTTCCAAAGTGCTAGAAAATATTCTATTAAATAAAACTTAGCGAATCACAATCAATTCAAAACTTTTTAATCAAAAATTATATAATTTGTTTTTTTTAGTTGGAAATATAGAAAGTGTATAACATTGAACTGTATGTAAGTAAAAGTTTACTTTGGAAATATATCAAGGAAAGAAAGTGCACTAATTTCATCTAATAATGTAAAAGAATAATTTGATGCAAATATTTAAGGACATTATGAAGTCTCTTTGATTATAAAAATTAAAGTGCAGGGTAATTCATAAAGAAGTATACTGCATTATAAATCAAGAACTATGTAAAATTTTATGTGTCACCTGTGACATAATTGTATGGGATTATTTTAAGTTTTGTTAAAGACAATCACAGATGCCCTGTGTATCATCACCCCTTAGTCACATTACTCACATCGAGCCAATAATCTATTTCCCTCCAAATGCGTGTTAAAGTATCTGAATCAAGTCCATTGATAGTGAATGTGATACTGTTTCAGCTTTGCTAAATCAATAGGAAGGGATGGGATCAGAATCTTGTCATTTATGTATCCCCACAGGAAGAAATCACAACGGATGGCCAATGGACAAGTAGCATTTTGTAATTTGAGGCTCGTCCAGTCCATCGGTGAGGAGGATGTTCAATAAAGTAATTTAGCACTTAGGCCAACCAATGTGGAAGTATGCCATCCAATTGGAGAATAAATTTGTCAATGTTGTCCTGTAACTGCGGCATCAACCAAAGAGTTAACACATCCAAAAAAGTGGCTTCCGTGACAATCTATTAGTGAAAAAAGAAGGGGTCATATACTTTCTTTCTGGACACTACACAAAACAACCTTAGGGAAATCTTGCATGTGTTGCATTGTGAATTTGTAGTTCTCTTCTTTCCAAAAGCAAACATTGTGCTTATGTACCTTCCCAGTGAAATGAAATGTTATTTTATCGGTGAAAACTAAGTAATTAGAAAAGTTATCGTTTTCAAACAATAGCTGCATATTGGTGCAAAATTCAAATGCTTGTGCTTGTCAAAGTCATTTAGATTTTGCAACACCTGAACTGAGATATAGATATGGAATCATTTGGAATTGGATTGAGAAATCTGTACTTTGTTAACTCCCCTCTGCATTGATTTTTCAAGGTTTTGTTGAATGATGGTGCGAATTTTGTCATCCAGGACTTATCCTTTGTACAAACAGCTCATCGTTTTAAATTTTTCATGCCATTTATAGATATGTTTCCTAACAGGAACTTCTTTTTGTGAAATGTAATAAATAAAAAATGTCTTTGCACAACAGTTGCAGATTCCGTTTTGATAAACTGAGGAACACAAAAAAGACTCAACTACAGACACCACCATTTTTACTGACAGATTGCATGACACACATGCTATTGCATATTTTACTTTTGTCAAGGGCAAGAAACAAACTTTAAGAGTATATCTACCTTATAATTGGCTAAGGCAATTCCTGTCTTTGACTACTATTTTACAGCATCTGGAAAGTGTGTACTTCTTTATGAGTCACTCTGTATAATTGCAAATCATAAAAATATATTAAAATTAGGGGGAACTATTGAAACAATTTGGAGGAATTTTTTAAATTTTAAGATTGTGTAAACCAGTTTTAATGATCCTGTTCATGAACTTCTTCCTGACAGAACATCTTGCTCCGTCTATAAAGAAACATCTGCCATTTTTCCTAGTCAGTGGGATTCACATCCTTTTATATGCGCTGGAGCTTTCTAAATTGATGTAAATGGACAGCTATGATGTTAAATTTATTGTTGAACACCCATAAACCATTATTGACTGTGAGTGAATTACGGAAACAAATTAAATTATAATAATAATAATAAAAATAGTTGTTTAAGTGTTAAAGACAAAAATGAAATTCTTAACAGGTATGAAAATTTATCTAAAATGACTTCACACATTGCAGTGGCTCAATTGAAAATTTCATAGCCCCTTTGTATAATTTTGAAAAGTCATGAGTTTTTTGTGATCAAGACCAAACAAAAAACATCGATAAGTTCTAATGGGGATAAATGTATTGTAAAAAATCTTCCAACAAAAACCAAAATAAGACAAAATTTGATAATTTTTAAAGGAACTACGGCATCATTCGACAGTTTTTAAAAATCAATACAAATATCAATAATATATAAATGACTTGTTAAGGAATAGTTGTTGATAAGCAAAATTAATAACATTTTTAATTGTTATTTTTGAAATTTATGGTAATGTCATTTTTTTCTTTTATTTTAAAGATGTAATTGGTTATATTTAATTTACATTTTTGGCATTGTTAAGGATTTGTGATAGTGCTTCTTAATTGTATATAAATATCTAAATTATGTTTTTAGGATCATGCCTGTTCCATCTGCACTCAGTGAAGTAGTGGTGCTTGAATATCCTAGTTCAGTAACATTTCATGGATATGTCAGAGTCACAGTATGTTTTGGAGAAGTCTGCATATTTGGTTATGAACTGAAAGAGAGGAAAAAAATTAAAGTATTGAGCACTGAAGGCACTGGCTTGAAGAAAGCAGTTCCTGTAAAATCCTGGACTAAGGGATCATATGTTTATTTAACAAGCCAACTTTTAAAATTAACATCCAATGAGTCTGATATTGATGTAGACGAATTTGTAAGGAGTATTAAACCAACAAGTGCTGTTCTCATAGTTAGACGACTTATACTTCCTCCTTCATTACGGTTTCTGGAGTTGTATTATCCTAATGCTGTTCAAACCCAGTGGCCTAGAAATAGAAAAAAGGAAACACTTGAACTATGCAGTACTCAAGATTCTTATGTTATTGATATAAGTGATGAATTTGAAAAAATATCAGAAGAAATAAACCAAATTATCACTGAGGCTGGTAAGAAATTTTAAATTTAAAATGCTTTTCTGTTATCTATAAAATGTAAATAAATTCCTTTACCCTTTTTTTAAATATTTTAATAAAATGCTTATTAAAGAGCAAATTTTTCCAATAATATTCTCCTTTAGTAAGAATAACGTTGCTTAAAATTAAATAATTTTTTCAATATTTTTCAGTTTAGTTTGCAATTAATTAAATATTAACAATATAATGTAATCTTTTATAAAACTTCCTTTATCCCTTATAATATTTATGAGTGAAATACAAAAAATATTTGTTCAATAATTTGTATTTTTCTTTTATATAAACTATTTGAGTTCCACTTTTTTATATGTAGATTACATCTGAAATGGCGGGAATTGTGTATGTCTCTCTCTTAATATGTATAAAATAAGATTTAACAGTACTTTTTTTTACAAAGGTTGCAATTAACAAATGATTCACAAAACCAATCTTCATTAATTTCTTTTGTAATGAAGCTGACTAGGAAAAATTTATTTTACTTCATAGTATAAGTGTCAGGGAAGTATTAAATATATATTTTGGTTCTTGTCTTCCTTATCAAAAAGTACCCTTTTACAAATTTTAAAGGTTCTTTTCGATAAGGAAGATGTAGATTTACTGTAATCAACACCACTAATAGAAATCTCAGTTGAAATTTTCATGCTTTGATAGTTTACTTTCGTATATTTTTTTCTATGGATTATTTATCTTGGTGTCAAAATCAACCTGCATAAAACATTAGTAAAATGTTTTTTTTTTTTAAATTTCTTTATTCATCCATCCATTCAGTCTTATCCAGCTTTGACTTTTGAATTCTTTATTTTTTTAAAAATATTAAAGAGAAATCAAATTAGTGAATTTTTATTAATTGAATTCATTTATGTATTTCTAATTTACTGTTTTGAAGAATTTAATTATTTGATTGTTGTTTTAAAAGTTTCAGATGAAGAAAAACCTGGACCTCTCATATTAGTAAGGGGGGAAAAGAATTTGGGAAAATCAACTTTAATTCGTTATCTGATGAATTCGACTTTAAACAAGTAAGTTTCATGAAAAAAAGCTTGTGCATGTGTGATGAGATCACTCTGAGACCATAGACAATAAGTTTATTTGGCATGTAATAAGTGCACCAAGTTCTCAAAAATAGTAAAATGTATTAAAATAGATGAAATTGAACTGTTAAGTAAATTTTGTTAAGCAATTGAGAATTTTGAGAAGCAGAATTATGAATATTTCCTTATGTAGTAGATATCCGTTGAGGGTTACAAGTGATTCTATTGTAATCAAGAAGAATAGAGACATTTCTTTTCAGTTTTAGAAATGTTTTTCATTCTATTCTAACAGAATGGACTGACATTTTGCCATGCAAATTTTGTAAATATTGAACAGGAAACTCAGAATATTTGGGTCTAATTTTTCATTCTTCATTGCAGAATCATGAGGAAAAGTTGTTCAATTGATTCAAGTTATCTAGACCATTTAAACCAAATTAATATAAGTTTATGCTTAATTTAAATACCTAATTGTGATAAAATTTCATTTGGGACAGTTGCATTTACATTTCTTGATCAGTCTGCGTGACTTATAATTGCATAAAGCTGATTTTTTAAGTGGACGCAGGTTGTGATTCTGCATTGTAAATTTTTCATTGAAACATGCCATCTGTCATCCTCCCCCCCTTTGTTTGTGGAAGTACCATAGCACTGCTTCCACTTATGACATATTTTTCATGTGAAGAAAAAATTTTACTCTTTAAAGTAAAATTGTTTTATTGGATAAAATTAAATGTAAACTATATAATGTGAATTCACATTAGGTAGCCAGTGTACCAAAATCTCTAATAACACATTTCTTGAAGAAAAAAAAATCAAATTTGTGAGAAATGCTATTATAGAAAGGATAAACATCAGAATAAAGTCAAAGAGACATTAGAACATTAATATTCTTTAATCTGTGGTCGAAAAGGAAATATTGGAATTATTTTCTTATATACTTCATAATTTATGAAAATTACTAATTTCTTATTTTCATATGGAATTTCTTTAGTTGTGATAGCTGTTAAATTGTGCCAAAATATTCTAGACTCAATTAATTAGTATCAATTTTATTTGGCATCAAGAATGCTTAGTGGAAGAATGAAAATTTTAAAACTGGCTCAAAAATAAAACTGAAACATGTTATGTTTCAGATGGATAAAGATATTTGAAGAGATTTTGAACAGTTGATCTGATAAAGGAGTTTGAAAGGCATATGATGTGTGCAGTATAATGTGTACTTGTACATTTGTGTTTTTATTTAAAAATTTGTATCTAAGGTGGAGAGAATGTTATAAGCAGTGGCAGAATTAGGAAAAAATTTATAGAAAGAAGCAATGTATAGCAGTTATTGAAGGAATTTCTTTTGTTATACTGTATTTTTGTGGCATAAAATTGGCATTTTTTTTAAAAAGTTTGAATAATCAATATAACTTCCTTTAAAGAAAAAAAAATATCAAATTCATTCCATTAATTGTAGCTTAAGGTTGCACTAAAAGTTTTAGAGTAAGCATTCTTAGTAAATGGGTTAATAATTAAAAAAAAAAAATCTGAAAATATGTCTTTTATGATTTTCTTTAATAGAAGTATGGTTAGAAATTTTTATAACACATATAAATGAACTTACATTGGATCAATGTATCACATTGTGTAGAAGAGCAATGTTGAGCAATAAGAAAAATGTCTTGTAACTCATCTTTTAAAAGCTTGTTTGGAAGATTTTGATCTCTCTTCCCATTTTCAAAGTTGGGAAGATGAGTGGCTTCTATCATTCATAGGTGGTCAACTTCTTTGTTCGAAGAATAGAAATTTGAGTGTTCTCTTTGAAAAATTCTGTATGGTAAAAATTAATGTTTTATTTGTTATTTACTTTTTTTTTATACCCACAGAGAAAGTTACTTTCTCTGATTTTTGAAATTATAAACATAATATGCTTTAAATTCATAGGTGTGGCTTTTGAAATTTTTATAATAACTAAAATAGTATTGCTTGTTTGAATTGTTTTATTTTCATGATAAAAGGTTTGCAGGTACAATTTTTCTTTTTTTATTAACAGATCAACACCATGATAAATATTTAAAAAAATTTATTAGATTGTTATTAAAAGAAAAATACTTGCCTTGAATTTTTTACATGCACCAATAATCATTTTCATAATATGTGTTTTCATCATTGTAATTGCTTAAGTTAATTCTGTAATTTACTTCTATAAATACTGTAATTTACTTCTATAAATGCTGTAATTTACTTCTAGTTAAATATCAAATGATGACAGAGCTAAGTATGATTGCTGTTTAATAAATAAATATCTACCAATAATAAAAATGTTTCTTTTAGGCATCCTGTGTTTTATTTCCTCGACACAGATCTTGGTCAAACAGAATATACTCCTCCAGGTGTTGTTAGCTTAATTCGAGTGACTAAACCTTTGTTAGGTAATTTTGGATGAATTATATATGTATATCTAACTTTATTTCTTTTTCTGTAGTGATGAATCCATTGCTTCAAAAGTGTAATGAAAAAAATATGATTTTTTTTAAAATTCAATATCTCTTCTTTTACAAGAACTAATGGTATCTATCCCATTCAAAGATGGAAAGATACCATTATCATTTTTTTCAAAAGCACTATAGTCAGGTGAAATCAGCAACTCAGAGTTTAATGATTTAAAAGAGAGAGAGAGAGAATGACAGTTTGGTCGAATAGATTATGGATGTTTTTTTTTAATTTTCACTAAACAAAAAGTATATGCTTTAAAGCACTCATTCGACATTCCCACATTAAATGAGTTAATTTACTTGTGTGATTGATTCTCATCAGTGAAGGAAAAGCAACTAAAGGATTTTGAAATGAATCATTCTTAGTAAGGATTGCAACAGTTCTTTAGTTTGAATTCTTACTAGAGAAGATTAATCAATGGTCTTTGAAAGTTGCATTTCTCTGTTAGAGATTTTTGAAAATTGAATTATTCTTGCCAGGGAAAGAAAATCAGTCAGTGGTTGTTGAACTTAGTAAAATAATCATCGATGTAGGTAGTTAAAAGAAAATTTGGTGAAGTTTTGAGTCATCATCTAGTCCTGTGATGGATAAATTTTTGAACTGTACAAGTTTGCAGAGATCATTATCTCATTGTATATTTTGTAAATAATATTCAATTTGTAAATAATATTCAAGATTTAAATTATTTTTACCGTGTTTTTTTCAATTTAAATATGATTACCTGTAAATAAATATTCATAAGGGCAAGATTTTGTCCAAGCTCATTAAAAATTGGGCCGTCTCGAATCCCTTGGTCATGACATTACACTGTTAATCTTGAAATATGACATGAGTAACATCATTAAAAAGGTATTTTATGGTTTTGTATATTTTTATAGAATACCAATTATGTTCCATAAAAAAACCAGTTATAGCAATTAAGATTTTAATTATTATTAAACTTAAATTTTAGAAATTTTGTTTAGATAAAGTTTTACATATCCTTGTATTTTTCTTCACATATCTAATAAGCCGAGAATAGAATTGTCTCTATTATGTGATTTTTGGACAAATATAAAAATGGCACAAAAAATCAAGTGTACAGATGCAAATAATAATAATAATAATAATTTTTAGATATTGTAACTGCGTAGCCAGAATACTGGAGTGTCACTAAAGCTTTTTAATTTCTTTTATTCTAGATAAACAACGTAGGTACACACAGTCAAACATAAATATACAAATAGATCAAAAATGCTAAAATAAGAATCTGTATGTTTAAAATAATAAAGAAAACCATTTGACCAGTCTCTCACTCCCATTTGTTTAAATGTGCTAATTTTTGTGACATATGAAAGGTCATGGCCACTATATATGATTTAGGATTGCCTATCTTCTTTCTGCCTTCCTTTTTGAGAAAAATTGAAAGAAAAAGAAGAAAAAAAACTTTCGTAAACAAGTTTTGAATTTTTTTTTTTTTTTTTTTTTGTATGAAAGCTTATGACCTCTAAATATATCATCAATATCTATTTGCCTTTCACCATTCTCCACGTTTCGAATGGTGAAAGGCAAATAGATATTGATGATATGAAAACTTCTCTATACATTCTCTATGGAAAAAATCTTGTGGCAGAGTTTGCCAAACCCATCCTCTGAACCTGATTTTTTTTCTTCTGCGAAAGCTCATGACTTTTTAGATGTGTCATCAAAGGTTGCCTGCATTCTTTTAGTTCATATAAAAGCTTAGGGCCCATTGATACATTATCAATGATCACTTACTCCTTCCCTCTTCATTTCAGAAGATTTTGTGTAGCATGGTCCTCAGCCCCAATAACTGGAATCTCCAGTTATCACTTCCAACTTATCAGTTTCACTTTGAAGTATGCTAAACAATCAGAATGCTCTGCTGTTATTATGCAGCTTTTGCTTATATTACTGTAGCTGTTCTTTTATTATATTTATGTTGTGATAAGATGTGGTTAATAAAGGTGATTATGAGGTGAATAAAGGTGATATGATTAATTTAATCTTATTATCCAAATATCTTAGATAAACATATTGTTACAAATCTGTAACTTTGCTACCCGGCATGAATAGTGTCATCGTGAGAAAGACCGTTGTAAGATCTGTGCTGAGCAGCTGCCGCGTCAATGACCTGAGAGCTTGGCGACCATTTGGCGACTAAATGGATACTACTGGAAAGTTCGAGAAGTTTCATGATCCATCCAGTAATAACAGAGATACACCTAGGTACGTCCTGATTGGTCTGACAATTCTAGCCCCGCCTCCCGGAACTATAAAAGACCTGCAATCTGAAGCTGCGAGGAAGATGTCGTGTATATCGTCAGAAGTCGTGTGTATCGTCAGAAGTGGTGTGTGAGAGAGGAGTCGACACGTAGAGAAACTGAAGGATTAGCAAGCAAGCAAGTTGCTGAACTAATGATTAATTAATTGTGCTGCGTCATTACGATTAATTGATTAGTGGTATTTGTTGCAGTAGAAAAATTTTGTAACAATATTAATGATATTAATACAGTCTGTCGCATTAATGGATGTAAGTAAAATAAATGTTTTAAAATTAAAAGACAGCACTATTTTAAATTATGATTGTTTAATAATGATAGTGTTCTGATTGGTTGGGTATGTTTGCAAAATGACTAATTCTGTCCAGTTGCTGAATTAAAGGGCTCTTTTCTGAAATTATTTTGGAATTACTCTTGAAAATAAATATTTATGAGCCAGATGACTCTTGAAGACATATTGAGAAGTAAAGAGTTTTTGTACAAAATTTAAATTGGCAATATTGGTACATTAGATATTTTAATTAGTGATTGTGTCTGACAAACTTGATCATGGTTTTTCCTAACAGAAATGGGCAGTAAGGTTACTAATTATTCTTGGAAAGTGTCTGTTTGGGAGAAGGATGAATTGATAAAATATTCATGTGATCATGAATAGGATTATTTTTATATGAAATAAAATTTGGTGAAATCAATACAATGTTATTGGGGGAATGGTTCTTTAATTTTGATAATTGTTGAAAAAAACAAAAGATATATTAGCAAACTGTTGATTGCCAAAAGTGGCTAATTAAATAATTATTCCAAGTGAAACGTATTGTATGCCAATTACAATATGCTGGTGATTTGAACCCCAGATGTCACAGTTATAGCATATTTATTTCCTCCCACCAGGTTTTGGTTTTCTACAAATTCAGGTTAAAACAAAGAAGAATTTTCATGATATTTACATAACATTTCTTTAGATGAATTCCAGAGTTCTTTGGGGAAAATGTTATATAATATTTATGAATTGTTTAAGGCAGGAATTCTTCAGTTGTTAAATTCTGTGATCTTTTTTTTTTTTTTTTTTAGCAACTTCACAAACCTATAAATATCCATTCCATCTTCAATTCATTGAATTTCTGTCAGAGGTGAATAGCACACTTTCTTTTGGAAAGAGATATTTTGGTTCAAAAAGGAACTTTTATGTAGAAAAAATAGTTGTGCGTTTTGATAAAGATTTTAAATCCACGTCACATTTTTTTAATATAAATATGGAAATTTGCATTTTCTGCACCCATTATTCTAATTACTTTTCCTCCCTTGCTTTTATATCATTTATCACTTGTACTTTCAAGGGAAAGAAATTTGTTGGTGAGGCCTGTGTATAAGAAAAGATTAGATTTGAATCAACAATTCCAATGTTGTAGAAATCGTTCTTGGAATTAACAAATGCTGCAAATTAAGTGAATGCTAGCAGAATTATGCTTCACATATTATAGAATGGATTTCATGATCTCAAAAAAGTATTCCATCAAAATGCTTGATCTTATGATTCCTGTATACCTTAGAAAAAAAATCAAATTCACTCATTTGTGAACACTGTATATATTTTTATATAAACAATGTGTATTTCGATAATAGTTTGCATGCATTTAAAAAAAATACAAAATGTGTTTATTCATGCCATGTATTATTATATTTATATAAATGGTTTTATCTTGCATAGGCCCTCCATTTGCTCATCAGGAGAAACCACTAAAGTGAGTTTCAATTATTTCTTGATTATTTTTACTGCTTGCTCATAATAAAGTATTGGTGTAGTGTAATGTAATGATTTCGAGATTTTTAAAATACTTAAAAAATTTTAAATGGCTATTTTTATTTAAAAATTAATGTTAATGTAATTGATATACAACAGTGATAAAAGTATAAAAATTAAACTTATGGAATTATTTTATATGGATTTTGAAGCATTTGAACAAGTTTTGTATATAAAAATTTTTATTTTAAATGTAAAAAAAGAAATATTTTGCAAATTATTCTGCATTTTTCTATTTTATTCGAAATTATTAGGTCATATATTCAGTTCCTTTATCTCTGCCATATATTTTTGTATTGTTGTTTTAAGGTTCAGCCCTTATTGTATTATGATTATATTACTTTATTTATTTTACAGTCTTTCAAATTTTCATTTTTTTATATTTTTTAAGTTGGTGTGGTTAAGAATTTTATTAATGAATAGGAAAGTAATTAATTTATTTCTTTTGTGTGTGACAAAATTATAAAGGTCAGGAAATTGGAAAAAATCAGAAAAATTTGTTCTAAAACGAATTTTTAAAAAAAAATCTGACTTGATGTCTTTTTTTCATAAATTGTATAAAAAAATTTTGGCAACTAATGAAAATCAATAACCAGGTATGCAGACTTCATAATACTAACAAATATCTTGGTATGTGATTTAGGACTAATACTACTACTCTTAGAAATATCAATATTTCTCTTATTTGGCCTATCCTATTATATGGATATCCAATTTATTGTTGTGTTATGGATTCAAATCTGTAGAAACCTGAATGAATCCAGCTTAGTGCTACTCGATTCATCACTTGACTACAAAATTCTTGTACCAATGATATTGTGTTTTATGAGGCAGATCTACAACCCCTAGATCTTAGAAGTGCTTGTCTGTTTAAATTCTACAATAAACTTTGCAGTCTTGATTCATGAAATAGAACATCTGCTTTTCTCAAAATTTCAGAGCAACAATCAAAGACTCAAAAAAAAAAAAAAACAGTCCATTTAGTCAAGTACTCACTAGCACTCTAGTACTGTGGAACAGCATCACTTGAAACAGTATTTTGATCCATCTGAGGGTCTTGCTGGTGTATTTTATCATACTGACCTTCCTGTTCAAGTGAGCAAGCAAAATGATTTTCCAATTTATCTTAGGCAACTGACACTTGAGAGAATTAATCATATTCCAAGGGATGCAGTTGAAATGTATATGGATGGTAGCAAAAATTTTGACTATACTGGCAGTGGAATTTGCATCAAATCTCAAGATGAAGAGAAGTCCGGAATTCTGCTGTTTTTTCATAGTGAGCTTATTACCATCAATGAAAGGCTGGAATTGCTTGAATCACTCACTCATAAAAATGAAATCTGGATTATCTCAGATAGTAGAAGCTCAATTCAACACTTGGCCAACTGGCATAGTTTGAGGGATATTGTGGGAATGAATATACTCAAAAAACTAAAACGCTTTTCCGTGTCTCATCAGATCTACCTACAAAGGATATCCTTTCATGTTGGCATCGAGGGTAATGAGATTGTGGACCCCTGCTAAAGCGGGAGCTAGTGTTGCCTCTGAGCCTATTGAAACTTTCACCTGCATGGAA